>NW_026889758.1:19890000-20152500 GCF_033153115.1 Saccostrea echinata
TTTGTTATAAGCACCATTTTTACTCATCTTAGAAGTAATTACGTTTATTTAAAAATCGGTGCGTGCCCCTGATCGGCCAAATTTCCGAGAAATCGCCGATTTTGGTGGTTGTTTACTTAATATCTAAATTATTTTATAATATGTGCTTTAAAATTTATTAAATATCCATTCCGATACACAAAAAGGACAGATTACATTAATCAGAAAACAAGCTTTTGACTGGGGAAAAAAGTAGTTTGAAAAACTTGCAGTGTTGTGTGTGCTGTTTTGGGTAAATAAACATGGCCCTGAAGGAGTTGCCTATCCCGTTAGTATATAGGTCTCTGTTGTTATGAATTTAGTTTGACAGTAGTAATAAATAAATTCTCTCCACAGATTGAGGTTATTTTTGTTGTTGTTGTTGTTTTGGTTTTTTTTTTTTACATAAATGTATTCAATAACAATATGTAGACATATCAATAATAGATACTAATGTTGTAATGAAATAATGTTAGCCCAAAGTTGTATGTATAACTGTCAGCAGAAGAGATTTGGTTATTACTAAATCATGAACACAATGAAATTTGATTCCCATTTATGTTTCCTGGGTACTCCCATTCCCTGTCCCTATCCTGTTTAACTATTATGTGTGATGATATATGGCTACTAGATGTCAGACACTTCAACATATAAACTTCAGACTGAAGAATGAAAAAAATAAGATAACTTTGTAAGAGTAAAAGCTGATTCAAAGAAAGATTATTTCTATGAAAAAAAAAAATAGCATAAGCAATACAGCTCAATTCCATCTGAAGTGAACTGGGCTATATGGACCTGGAGATAGCTAGGTGGTTAGAAATTCCAGGCATATTTTTTCCCCATTCCTGTTACTTTGATGCCATTGACATGGCTAGACTTGCAGGAGTGTCCTGCTTGCATGGGTGAAAGAAACCTAAAGAGTTGTGTCTTCTGAAACCATGACAATTTAAGGTTGGGGGAATGTAGTAGTGTAGTGATTTGAGCTATACAGAATACGGATTTTGACCTGAAGATTGCTCAGTGGGTAGAGCACCTGGCTAGTAATGCAGGGTCCCGGGTTCGATTCCTAGTCCTGCCATGAATATTCTCTTTCCTGATACAGCTGTGATACATCATACAGTTTTAAATAAACCATTACCAAGGTCATGTGTAGCACATGCTTGCAATTTACGATTAACATGAATAATAGATAAACTGTCAAAACTTTGTTATCACTGAAATTAAATTTATAACTTTGAACAGATCTAAAAGACAAGGAAATGTGTGCTAGAATGGGAAAAAAACGAGGACCTGTAAACACGTTTTGCTTTGTCAACATCCGGTTTTGATTCTCCGGGTTTTTCTGTTGCCTTCTTCATCTCTTGGGCAATGCGTGGACAGAAACAACCAAAACATCCCAAGAGGTCATCTCTGCTCGTGGGAGTCTGGTAGTTCCTTCATAGTTTCATTTTAGACGGACGTTGTCTTATCGCCATGTTGTTTCTATTCTGGTAATTCCGAATGACACCCGTGTAAACACCGGAGGAGCTCCGAAACAATCATCTCTATGGCGGGAAAATTCAACAGCCATGTTTACTGAACTTTTATTTATTTTTTATGCCCCGGTAATCGAAGATTCGGAGGCATATGGTTTTTGTCCCGTCCGTCTGTCTGTCTGTCTGTCTAGCTGTCTGTCTGTCTGTCTGTCTAGCTGTCTGTCTGTCTGTTTGTCAGCAAAAACTTTATTCTTGCCTATAACTTTTGATTGGTTGGAGATATGGCTTTCATATTCCACATGTGTATTCCCTGTGACAAGACCTTTCTTTGTGCACCATCATATTTGACCTTTTGACTTTGACTTTGGAGTTTGACTCACTTTTGCAAAATTTTATGAGACTTTAACCTTGGCCATGTAACTTTTAAACATTTAGTGCTTTCAAACTTCACATGTGTATTCCTTGTGACAAGACCTTTCTTTGGATACCAACAACTTTGACCTTCCTTGGAGTTTGACCTACTTTTGAAGAAACATTAACCTTGGCCCTAACTTTTGAACAGTTTGTGCTAGGGCTTTCATACTTCACATGTGTATTCCTTGTATCAAGACCTTCCTTTGGATACCAACAACTTTGACCTTGACCTAGGAATTTGACCTACTTTTGAAAAACTTTAGCCTTGGCCATAACTTTTGAACAGTTAGTGCCAGGGCTTTCATACTTCACATGTGTATTCCTTGTGGCAAGACTATCTTTGGATACCAACATCTTTGACCTTGACCCTGGAGTTTGACCTACTTTTGAAAAACTTCAACCTTGGCCATAACTTTTAACAGTTGCTGCTGGGGCTTTTTTGCTTCACATCTGCATTCCTTGTGACAAGATCTTCCTTTAGATATCAACAACTTTGACCGTGACCTGGGGTTTGACCCACTTTTGTTAAACTTTAACCTTGGTCATAACTTTTGAACAGTTGATGTTAGGGCTTTCATACTTCACATATCCTTTCCTTGTACAAGACCTTCCTTTGGATACCAACAACTTTGACCCTTTGATGTTGACTTTGGAGTTTGACCTACTTTTGAAAAACTTTAACCTTGGCCATAACTTTTGAACAGTTGGAGCTGGGGCTTTCATACTTTACATGTATTATCCTTGTGACAAGACCTTCTTTGGATACCAACAATTTTGACATTGACCTTGACCTTGTAGTTTGACCTACTTTAAAAAACTTTAACCTTGGTCATAACATTTGAACGTTTGGTTCTAGGGCTTTCACATTTTACGATCATATGTATCACTTGTGACAAGACCTTCTCTTAGGCACCATTTGACCTTAACCTTGCCGTATTAATTACTTTTTAAAAAACTTTAACCTTCGCCATAGCTTTTCAACGGTTGGCGCTAGTGCTTTCATATTTCACAAGTATATTCCTTGAGACAATATCTTTCTTTGAGTACCAACATTATTAATCTATTGACCTGAGTTTGACTTGCATTTGAGAAATTTAACTTTCGCCATAAGCTGCCATACACGGGCATCAGTGTTTTACAAACACATCTTGTTCTTCTTCTTACGTAACTCACCAGAGATTCAAATTCAATTTTGATAATTGCCGAATATGCGTCTTTTCCTTATCTAAAATTTTTCCTTCAAGAAAGGAAATTGGGTCAGTGTTTGAAGTTCGGGTAATAGATCTATTTCTCACAGTCACCTGAAGCATGGATCACAGCCCCACCCCCACCCCCCAACTAACTAATAAAATATAAGGAGTCCCTATTTTCTCTAAAATTTGTGATTTCTCCGTCAATTATCTGTAAGTCATTCTGTGCAATTGGTTTGTACTTTTGATAAGGTTAAAAAATTGGCCATATACGGTATAATAAAAATACCGTATATGGCCAATTTTCCAAACAATCCGCGCCTGACACTTGCAATTGAGAACGTAACTCTTAATAATAAAATTTTAGGGTAGAGTTCTTAAAACATATACATGTAGGTCAGATTTTGTCTCTAAATCTTTATGGATATGTTTTTAGCTCACCTGAGCTGAAAGCTCAAGTGAGCTTTTCTGATCACATTTTGTCTGGCGTCTGTCTGTGTGTCTGTCCGTCTGTAAACTTTTTCACATTTTCGACTTCTTCTCAAGAACCACGGGACCAGTTTTGACCAAACTTGCCACAAAGCATCCTTGGGTGAAGGGGATTTGTGTTTATTCAAATAAAGGGCCACACCCTCTTTCAAAGGGGGATAATTAAGAATTCGTGAAAATTTGGTGTCATCTTTCAAAACTCTTCTTCTCAAGAAGCATCAGGCCAGAAAAGTTGAAACTTATGTGAAACCTTCATTACATAGTGTAGATTCAAGTTGTTTAAATCATGACCCCCGGGGGAAGGGTGGAGCCACAATAGAGGATCGAAATTTTACATAGGAATAAATACATATGATTTTTTTTTTAAATCTTCTCAAGAACAACAACACTGTGATAAGTCATATTGATATAGAAGCATCATCATGCATTAACTTATATACTTATATATTCTTTTTAAAAGTCTGTATTCACTATCTATCAAAAAATTTCAGTATTTCCAAATTAACAAAAAGTTTGAAAGTAAATTCAAAGTATCCATTTCAAATTTATATAACCTCTTTTAAATAATGATCTATTAAACTGTATCAAAAAAGTTTGATTCGGATAATGCTTTCACGAAAAACAGGAATTTTCTTTTGAGTACATCAAATATTTTGTACATGTTAGATTTAATTTTTATGACAAAATAATTCATGTTGCAATTAGTTTGACGTTGGGCCCATATTTTAGCTAAATTGATTGGACTAATAGAAATCAATGGAAAACAGCTTTTATTGTTTCACGGGGGGGGGGGGGGGCATGTTTACAGAGCAAAATACAAAATGGTCATTTTATGACTAATTTGAAATGATATACAACTATTAATTTACATTGAGAGTGTAAAATGTAGGCGGAGCATACGCACTTGTCACAGTAGCCCTAGTGGAGACTGGGTTGAAACAAATCTTTTTTGAGTTGTCTCGCTTTTATCACTATAGGTCTTAACAGCACCCCCTTTAAGGTCAGACGACACGTTACTCAATTATATGTTTTGTATACCTTGGTATTATATCAAAAATTATTCATAATTGTCATTCTCTTGTGATTTCTTAATTGTTTTCAATATGTTTCAAAAAATAAGTACACCAGAAATTGTAACATTGGCAATTCAAAAGATTACCTATATGGATTATATAGGAAATATCACCCTCTGGTATCTTGCCCAAATGCCTGGTAAGGTACCTCAATTTTTGGTGAGGAAACTTGTTTAAGTAGCAATACTTCAATGACAAATTCTTGGGAAAAATTATATATTTTTGAGGAACGTGTCGTCTGACCTTAATGATGCATGGATGCATAGTCTTTTAATCTAAATAAAATTACCTGTAAATCTTCCATTAGCTCCCCGATTTTTCATATGTCGCTAGGGCATATAAAAAATCGGGGAGCGAATGGAATATCTAAATTTACATGTAATTAGATTGCATAGTCTTAATACTGTCTGAAGTAAAAAAAAATCTGATGTTTGAATAAAATAAGCAGGTTTACGTAAAACCTATGCTCCGTATGAAAAGGAGGATTATGAATTAATACATAATTATTCAATCAAAAACTGATTCTCACTTTCGCACTTTCAGCCCAACAGAGGTAAGGATATTTCTCAATACCCTCCAATGAGGTAATACAGTTTGCTATCACTACACCCCTCTCCCTGGAGTACAGAAAGAAAAAGGATGTTGTCACTCTGCGCTAGAGCGTTGTTCCTAACGCGCTGTTACACTTTCGAAAATGGCCCTATCCGGACACCACAGAAAACACATTCTTTAAGCTCCTAATCTGTCCTTTCCCCTTTTGAGCTTAATTGTCCAAGTGTTTTTTTCAGGCTTTTTACTTTAATTGTCATATACTATATTATACTGTTGTTTTTATTTATATAAATTTTGGCTCGCCACTTACCCCACCCTATGCTACATATGATGTATCATGATTTTAAGTGTCAGAATGTCTTGTTTTAAAGAAAAAGTATCCATTGAGTAAAAAAAGCGTTCACGTACCAGCACCATTCCCCTTTTTAACGGGGGGGGGGGGGGGGCAGAAAAAACAATTAACAAGATATTTGGGAAAAAAACAATAGACCTATATTTTTAAAAGAATCCAAATAAAAAAAAGAATTGCATGGGGGTTGGGGGTGGGTGGGCTGGGAGGTTGGGGTTAGGTTCAACTGAATTTCCTTCTTAGCAAGAAAATTATGGATACATTAGTTAACGTGAGTTTGACCATAATGCAACCAAAAATGGGAAGAGAGGGGTCGGGGTCGGTTTTTCAATGAAAATTTCTATTCTAGATTATCAACAAAAGATTAGCCCCCCCCCCCCCCCGATACTACGTGCCTGATGTTAGATCCAAACACGCGTATCTACAACCTCAAAACAACGAAGGCGACTCACTAGTAATGAACCGTACAGTAATTCAGTAGTTGCTCTCAGGCGCGGATCCAGGAATTTTTGTCCGGGGGGGGGGGGGGGTCCACCCCAGTCAAAAAAAAATTCAAACCCAGAAATTTCTTGACGAGCAAAAAAAAAAAAAAAAGTAAATTCCTTTCCCATACGTGAAAAACCTATTTCGTAGGGGGGGGGGGATGGCTTATATATACATTTTAGATTAGAATAGAATATTTATTCAACCAATTTGGGCCCACAGTGGATGAACAATGTCCGAAATCATAGTCATAAATAACAATAAACAGAACAAATCAAACATATATTATATACAAATGCATATTGAACGGAGAGTTAACTGTCAACTTTTAGGAAAATGTTAATTTTTATAAAATGTATACAAATAGTATATGTATAATGATTGTAATATGCCTATATTGTACTAATGTTGTTTTCTCATATTAAAATTTGCATTTAAATGTTGGCATAATAAAACAACAAACTCAGAATCTTCATTTGACATAATCCATGTAAACAGAACATTATTAAGCAGTATTAAATTTGGAATTTTATTTGAAAACTCTACTCTAGAATCATTACACAGTGGACATTCTAGCAAAAAATGTATTTCATCCTCAGTTGGACTTGAAGTACAGTAACGACAGACTCTTTCACACCTGGGAAGAATTTCATTTTATAACTCTGCAAATTCCAGGGGGGTCCGGACCCCCCCCCCGACCCCCCCCCCCCTCTCTAGATCCGCGCATGGCTCTTGTCTTCGTGACACGATATTTAGCCTTGATTTCAGATTTCAAAGACTTAAACGCTGTTGAGATCAAGAGAAATTGTTCTGTTCACACCTTTAATATCTTCTAGGTTGTGTATGAGCTTATGAAAAGGTCATTGTGTTCATTGAGTGAAACATTTTATCTTGTGCTTACTTCTTAAGCCACCATGAAAATGTTTTATTTTGTTTAATTAATTAACGCATTTAAAATATATGCCCGGGAAAAGAAAGGTCGTACGTTTTTTAACGTAACGTTACTTTACGTGTCAAGTTGTGTTTCCTGTCATTCTGATATTCCACTTCGAACGCAAGAATTGAAGAAAGGAAGGTTATAATATATAATCTGATGATGTCAAAGAACTAGATGTTTCTTTGTATCAGAAAGGATTGAAACAGCAAAAAATAAAAATAATAATAATAAAAATCTCTTGATTTAGGCATAAAGAACCTGGCTAGGAACCCGGGTTCGAATCCTGATCTGGTCCGTCTCATTTTCCTCTTGCCGCGACCATGCCCTGGGAGTGACAGGTGAGAGACCTGCAGGGGCGAAGACTTTTAACAGTTTAAGTGTGGCTGAATGTGGCGGTCTCGGGTCAGCCAGGTTTGATCGCCGTAGCCAGATAGCACCTGACTAGCAATTCAGAGGGGCCGGGTTCGAATCCTGATCTGGTCTGTCGCATTTCCTTCGGCTTCTCTCCGGTTTCACTTTGAAAGTTCCTATATTTTATTAAAATATCACCAAAAAAGTGATTAACTGATTATTTACAATGAATATTTTTCCCCACAATATGTAAAAACCAGTGGAGCAACAGTCTCACCAGAGACTTCAGGTTTGTAATTGGATCCTTTTTTCTAACAAATTAAAATCTTCACCCCACCACCACCCACTTCCAACTTCCCCTTTTAAAGTAAGGTCTTGGAAATTTGAATTTTTTAAAAAAAAAAATAAATTTATTGTGTTTGTTGTAAAGCAATATGAGCTGGAACTTTGATGTTGGAAATTTTTGTTGCAATATTGTAATTAACTATTTCAATGGCAGAAAAAGAACGTTTATAAACTTCTATTGTTTATATTTGTGATGGAAGAACTAATTTTGAGCTTTGATTGAAGCAAAAGTATGTTATTGTCATCCTGTACAATATTAATTTCTTATATAATACTATTCATTCCATTGTCCAGAAATCTTTCTTCTGAAACAATTCAATACTTTATTTTAGTCTAATTCATTGTAAAGGTTTAAGTTACATACAGATTTTTCATAGCAGCACATTTTAACAGCAAAATAAAATTCTCAAAAATGCAGCTCATATTGCTTTAACCCAAAGACAGCCCCAACATGCCCTTTGTGGGTTGAAAAGAGAATCCATTCCAATAAGGCAATTATATGGCTCAAAATGGTTGGATCTTGAATTTGAATTTTATTTGCATGAAATGCAGCTGCAGAATTTTTTTTTTTTTTTTTTTTAGAACATTCGGTATAAAAAACTTTAAGTGAACAAGAAAAAGTGATGCATCAATAATTATAATAAAGCGTTATTGTGCCGAACTCTCTTTAGTCTTTGATCTCTGTTGTTCTTCTGTTTACAGTGGAAGCATGGTTGAACATCAAAGTCGTGTCCTCAGACAATGATCTTATGAAGACAGTCAGGCCGGTGTAGCGGATCAGTGAATTAGATGATTAAAGTCAATTTTAAGGCAATTAACACATTGTTATAATATTATTTACCATATCAGTTTCTCATATTTTCCTAGTGCTTCTTTGCTATTTTCATATTTATCAATGGAATGAAACTGTAGACCACTCTGATGACAAGATGCAGTAGCTCATTTCAATATTTTTTTGTTCCATAGTCACTGATTATGACCTTTATATTCAGAGGCCTGGACTTTGATAATGGCTCGCATACTGGTAGCTTCTCCTTATACCGTATAACGGGTTATTTTAACGACCCGCAAATTAAGTGATTTTATCCTGCAAGTTGAAATTCATTGTTTACGTTATTTATTTTAAGTGATTTTAGGAATAAATGTATTTATTTTCTATTTATTTATACATAATATTTGCGAATAAATTATTGGCAACATTTATTCTTAGCATTGGCAGGATCATCGCTAATAGTGCCAAAATTAGATGAATGCTAAATATTCCCATTATACATTGTATGTTGGTCTTTTGAATAGCCATATTATTGTATGTATTTTCCTATCTGCCTGTCTTTTAGTTGCAGAACTGTAGCATTATGGTTTTATATATTAGTCTTTGACCATAACGCTACAGTTCTGCAGCTACCTGTCTGTAAGCTTTTTCAGGTATAGGTCATACATGATAGCTTTTAGACAGCTAGATCGAGGCTACTTTAAGAACCATGTGAGTTGACGCATCTTGGGGGGATGGTATCTTGCAACCCAAAAGCAGTTCACTTTGGCATCATTTTGGAATTTAATAATAGCAAATTATGTCTGGATCATGTCTTGCGTCCTGTGAGGCCTTAGACCATCCAACTTTTTCAGCTGATGGATTTTTTGGGAAGCTGTGTCACAACACAAAAGTAGGTCACCTTAGCCTTATTTTGCTGTTGTATGGCAATGCATGTTCAAATTGTGTCCACATCATATTTAGCATAGGACAATCAAACATGGCTATTTTATGCATCTATAAGAGGGGGGGGGGGGTTATCACCTAAAATTAGGTCAATATATGACCTCATTTTGGATTTGACTCTTTTGAAGAAAGCACTTTTTATGGAGTTTTTTTGTATAATGTTATATAGAGAACATTGGGTATGTTACAGTAATTTTATACCTGTTTGGATCAAGCTTGTGAAGTATGCAGAAAGAGATGTGCATCATGTTATTTCAGATGAGCTTTTGACATATCCAAGCAGTGCACTATATTAAAGTCTCATCTGGCTACTAATGATAATTGTAATTTTTAACAAATAGATATTTATTACATGATTTTACTTCCATGTGTTACACATGTAGCTCTTTTCTCTTTCAATACAATCTGTCTCTGTGAAAAAAACTGCAGAGTACCAAGTAATCTCAAAACAAATGTTGCCTATAGATTTGGTATAGTGTTATGCCAGTAAAATGCCGCTAACTAAAACACAGTTACAGTAGTTTACAGGTACAGCTGAAGTTGTCTCGCTATTGTAATATCTTTTTCCATGATTTGTTATTTTCAGGAACTGAGTGAAAAAAAATGAGACCTCATTTAATCCAAACTTGAAATTGCTTATTTATATATGCTATTAACATGTTTGATTACTGTAAACCAACTTTTATTCGCTTGGGAGAAATATTCGCGAGTTTCGCAACCTACTTTGACTCACAAATATAAATCGCCATGAACCATTTATTTTGCTTTGTGTTTGTATAGAATAATTCCTCAATCGCGAAAATTAATCGTCGCGGATTGATTTCAAACTGACGAATCACGAAGAAAAGATGACGTGAATAATAGTTGGTTTACAGTATATGTGTGACAGACAGGTGTAATACAGATCATTGTACACAATTTTCTGAGGATAATTGTGAAGGCATATGAATACACAAATATTTATTGTTTACCTTCTTTGTATATCTCTCTTTATAAGGTTGGATATACTAATATATAAAGTGAACATCTAATTACAATATGATAGGGCCAAAAACTAGTAACAAATAACAGTTCAAATGATATAACTGTTTTTTGTAAAAGGTGCACTTTTTTGTTATTTATATGGAGTTGGATTGTTTTAGTAACCTTGTTAGATAATATGACAACAACTCCACTTTGTGAAATAAAGAAAGCAAAAAAACTATTGGTTTTGTAGTAGGACACTTCTAACAGCCATGTGATAGGGTCATCGTAATTCAATCGCTTTGTCGTACCTCAGATGAGTCTTTGACTTTGATTATCTTTGAGTGTACGTACAAAAGTGTTATCTAAATTTAGTCATCAGTTTTGGCAGGAGGTTTATGTGATCATTCACCCAGAATGCACCTACAATGATCAGAAGGGGGTATCGTAAATGACTTTCCAATCCAATGTACTTTACAGGTACAAACCCTTTCTTAATCATATGTAAACATTCGTTCTCCTTTGCCATGTTTTTATGGTTTAATGTTCTTTAATTATAGTTCCAGAATGTCTTCTGGTCACAGTGTGTATATTTTGAAACTCACAGTGGATACACACTTCACAATTTCTAAGTAATTGGAAGTGTATACCGCATAAAATGTTTAAAAAGACTTGAGATTTTGGGTAATTGATTAATCCTTTCATGTTTTAAGATGTGGTGCTAGACCCTCTTTAAGATTCCTTGGAAGTGAATTTCTAATTGGTTATGCTTCATATATAAATGCACAATTGTTGATCAGAGTCAAGGTGCACTGAGATTAATTAGTTTGTCTTCCAATTTAATGTGATCCTCCTAATTAGGTCAAATGATGTCAGTCTCTTACATAGAACAAATAGATCATTAACAGGACATCCCTGGCCTGATTCCATGTCCTTTTACAGAGCACTGGAAGACAACTTTGTGGAGACTGAAGGCAGCCTTTTAAGTTTGTGATTGATGAGATTTTAGGTCCTGATATTGTTTATATTAGACTGTAGTGTTCCCAATTAAAGACAAAAAATATTTGGAGGAAATCTATCAGGTGCAGATCAAACCACTGCCCTTCTTGACCGTTTCCACCATTACTCTGAGGGCAGGAAGGAAAAGAAAGTATTTAAGTTTCACAAAATTTTTTATACTTTTATACAAATATTAATTTGAGATTTCTTTTTTTTCTCTTTTTTAACTTTGTGAGGGAGATTTGATTGCAATATAGGGCATTTATGTTTTATTTTCAGTCTGTAATATTGACACTGAGGTTAATCTTTGTAGAGAGGATACATATATACCAAGGTATGATGAAGCGGCAAGGAAAAAAGTGCACTTTTCATGTTACATTGCTTGCAGCTGTGTAAGGTATCAGGTTTATAATGCACTTCTTAAGAAAGTACATACTTTATATCAATTTCACACAAAAAGAAAAAGAAACACTAAAAAAGTATTAGAATGGATGAACCAAGATTTGCCACATAATCTTGTCACTATATTTTACTTATCTTAGCCTCCATATTGTGAAGCGCTTAGAATTTTTAGTGCACTAATTAATTCATGTACCCAAGCCCTAGTATATATAATTAAAATGTATATACTTATGAAGTTAATTCATGATTGCTCCAGGTAATCCCTGAACTACATTTTTGTTCAATTTTTATTGCTCTGAATAAATAGTGTATACCTAATATACTGGTATATAATATCTATTTTCAACACCATTTCAGACTTTAGGAATTCTCTCAAGATATTGAAATGAACTTTGTCTTACTCAATTATGATACCGGTAGTTCTGTAAATTTTGTCAGTGCTGAAATGTGAACAAAGTGAACATGTACCTAAGTTTTAATGTGACAAAGTGAACATGTATGTAAGTTTTAAGAGATGAGAACTAATTAAAGACTGATAGATATTTTGAAGCAAAGCAAAGTATACATAGAAGTTAAGAAATCCAGTCAGGTTTATAGCATTGATTAATAAAGAAAAGAGACAAAAGCAGTATTTAAAGTTCACATAGATTTGAAATATTTTTTTTTCCTTGCAGTAATGTTGCAATACACATGATGCAAAAGAAAGTAATGGTCCCATGAAATAACCCATATTTGGTAATTTCCCACAGGATCTGTACACATTGGGTCAGATCTTACAATTGCAGAATGACGAAGCAGTTTTATTAATGATCTGAAAATTCAAAAAATGAAAGATTATGTGTAACCTGTTAAAAACCATGACTGAACATTTTTTCAAATGTAATTTTCTTTAATTTAAAAAAAAATATTTGATATGCTTTAACATTTTTATCTCTTTTGTTCCAGAAGAGGCTTCCTTTTGCCAAATATGGAAGGAAAAAAAAAACGATTGTTGAAAAATTTTACCTCAAGACAACGTTAGTGAGTGCGTAGACATGATGAGAAATTTGAAAGCCTTAATAGTATCCCTTTTCATGCTGACTGCCTCCTGAATGACCACTTGTTGTGGAGGAGAAAAGGATTATACAAAAGAAAGAAAATAAGATTTACCACACCTTGCATGAATTTTTTTAGGTACAACGTATAATGTACCTCGTAAGAAGATTCTTTTCACCACAAATCTGTTTAAGAATTTTTTTCATTTTGACGTTTCGTATGTTGTGTTGTTGTTTTGATCAACATTCTTTAAGCATCATCAGCAGAATTACATTGCTGAAGTACCATTGAAAAAGCATCTGATGATTTCAAATTTCTTTACAGAAATTGCTTCATAATTGTAGAAAACAGTGAAACAAGTACATGTACATTGATTGCTACCATTTAGTTATTAAGCTAATGTCATTTTTTAGCTTCAATACAACTACCATATTATTCTTGCACAGATTACGTGGCTTTGTAATAATACTAATTATGGTCATGACCATAATTAGTATGCAAAACCACTTACCCGGATTTTCTAATTAACCATGATTTCAAAATTTATATCTGAACTGACCAACTGGGTGTATGACCTCCTATTACTGTCAATAATTACTCTCTTGCATGATAACAGTTCATAAAAGTCCACCGTTTTGATAATTTCTCATCAGCCAACCTAACTTTGGTTCCTTTTAGTGCTTCAGATATAGGTAAATCTTTTCAACAAAGTATAATTGGCTTGCTTTAAGTCTGGGATAACATTCAATTTGTTTGTGATCTTGATCTCAATTTTACCCATTATTGTATTCCGTTATTCAAATTTTCAAGAAACTTTAAAGACACCTTCCAATCATTTGATTAAATTAGAGTTTATAATAAGCAGAGATCAAGGAAGGTCTCTTTGGAGTTAGTATAAAGGAAAGTTTCTGTACAGTGGGCTTCTGACAGATTGAGGCCTTCAGCACCTTGTGGTCTATGTAGGACTCCTAATGAACTGTAAGGATGATAAAGTGATTTTTGACACACTTGTTCGTGGGTACAAACAAAAAAAATACCCCACAATTTGGGCTCAGCATTGTCCCTATGCAGACGTAAATGTGGCGTGTCTCTCTGCCGGTTGTCGACAGAATTCTAGGGGACACATTGTACCTGAGTTCTGGACTAACACCTATTTTACACACTTGTATTAGGTTCACTGCCTCACTTTGGAGGTTTGCTTGTGCCTAGAAGGTCGTATTCCCCACCATATTCATGTCTGACAAATTTATCATGATTTGTCATCAGTTTGAAAACTGATTCCACTACTCATGACAAAACAATATTGGCCAATATTTATGTCAACACTGAAGGGTAGTTTTCATTTAAGAACAACTTTTGTATAAGAAATGACAGAGGGGGTCTGCCTTGTTTTAGGAGGGTAAAAATGGAGGGAAGTCTATACATAAAAGATATCTCCAGGGTTTACCCCATAAACTACCTCATAGTCCACCCAAACAATCTCTGTAAACTCCAGAATATTTGAAATCCTTAATGGTTGGCACTTCTGATGAGTGGTAGATACATTAGGAAATTATTCAAGAGATTTCCATTAATCACTATTTGCTAGGAATGTTTTGATGGCTTGAACAAGAGCCTGCCTCTGTGTATTTCTGTGCAATACATCTAAACAAACCATTAACATTGCATAGAATGTCATGCTAAGGTAAACACAATGAAAACACATTATATATCAGTAGCTGCTAACTGCTAATTTGAATAATGACTTTTACAGAAACATTACAGTACACTGTTTGGCAGTGTTGTATTGTGTTTATGTGAATTCTATTGACAAATCACAGATTTAAAATTTTTATCTTCTCAGGGTGAGTGATGGCAAAGCAGGGCAGCCGGACGATTTGGTCTGTTCTCACCAACCCTTTGTCACCATGCCACAGTTTCATCAATAATTCAGGGAAATCTCCGGGGACTTTCATTGATGAAACACTCCTCAGACTTTTCCCTATATAAGAAGAGAGCAAGGCCCTGGTACAGCCTCCTTCAGAGATCAATAAATTAGATCTCATGACCATGGTAATTGCACATTTCCTCACTTGAGAGTAATTCATAAGGTATCACATGCAGAAATTTGCATCAATGAATTTGAGGGTTACTTCCTTTCCATTGAAACTTCTACTAATTGAATTGTTTTGTTCCAAAATGTGAATGAAAGTACCAGTTGAGAGCTTGAGATTGTTGTAAGCTATTTCTTTTAATTAATCTCCACATTTATGTACTTGTAGTTTAATGTATGTCAACCAGAGAATGGTATTGCATACTTAATGCATCTTTTTAAATGATCCCTTTTTGTGTTTCCTGTTTCTGGATTATAATAATTATGATTTTAATCAGCTTCTGTTGAATTTGCTGACACATATGAAGTACTGAAAAAAGTAGAGATGTGACAGCTTCATTTGAGGAAAGAAGAGTCATATAATGAATGAAAGTAGCTTACTAGCTGCTGAATGGTAGCTCTTTTGGATGGAAAATAAGGACAGATATAAAAATATATATATATAATATATAAATATATCAATATATAATATACTCTGGTATATATCTTTAGATGTTCATTGTCAAAGAGCTACAAGTTCTGCAGCTACCCAGAGTTATGATCATAAGACTGTGTCAAACAACAACAACAACACCCCCCCCCCCCCCCCCCCAAATAGTCTTTGGATCGTGTTATTGTTTTTTTTACATGAAAATAGCAGAAGTTGGAAGTTGGAATTTTTTATTAGTGGATATGGACCCCCCAACGTGTATGCATTTATAAAATGTATTTCCAAGTAAGATTTCATAAATTGCAATCAAAATTATTTGAAATAATAAAAAAAATAATCCAAGACAAAAGTAAAATCTTAGCCAGAATGATAAATCACCATATGTTGTCATTTGAGATCTGTTTTATTTTCTAATTATCATTAAAATGTTAATTTGTGACCTGCTGCAACATTTGCATGATAGACATGTGAACTACATATACTGCATATCAAATGGGGTTTTGGTACATATGACTAGAAGCCTACAGCAGTCGTCATCCATTTCTTGTGGTCATTAAAGCACCTGCTTTAAAACTTTAGTACAGAAAGATTTTAATCATTCATAGCATGGATTGCTTAAGTCATTATATAATCTAGAAGTCTGCACATTAACAACTTGGAGATTACAAGACACTGCCACCTGGCCTAGATGATGAACATGTATTTCTCTAGAAGTGAAAGTCTGGAAGAAAATTTATCATCCTGATGTTTGTTTGGGTTACACAATAGATTTATGCAAAAACATCAGATTTCAAGGATTCAGTGTCTCAAAACAAGTCATGTTTAATTAATGTAAACACTTATGTGCAAATACTGCAGGTACAATGTATATGTTAATTATACAAGTTTTTAATTAGCGTACCTCTTATGTTGAACTGTTGAATGCAAAAATATTTTCTGCTTATATGAGATTGTTTAAATCAATTGAAAACTGTTCAATCATTTTTAGCTACTGATCAACATTCAAGAAGGCAATTCCAAGTTTTTTTCTTTGTGAAGCACCATTCATTCAAAATCCAGCTCACTTATTCTCAAAAATCACTCAGGTCAATAATACATGTACTTGTATAAATAAACTACAGTTGAACTTTGATATCTCGAACACTAATATCTCGAATACCATGCATATGTCGAAGTGAATTGGAAGTCCCAACCACTTATTCTTTAAGTATTTAACCCTTGATATCTCAAATATTTGAATATCTCAAAGTTTTTTCTTGGTCATATCAAGTTTAAGATAATGAGGTTTTACTGTATATACCCAGTGTACTGTATAGTCACATGAATAGTATCAGCCATTAGATTTGATTTCATTACTGTATTTTTCTCACATAAAGATATTTTTATCTGTAAAACCTATCTGATTAAATTCAACTGATTTTCGACAGATAGAGAAAGTAATTAATTGGAATCAAAGTATTTATCCAAAAAGAACAACTATTGGACTACTGATAACTGGTCTTTTTCTTTTGGCTCTGGGTGTCTAAAACGGAACATGGATGGTTGACATGGACAAAAATTGGAATAGCTTATGTGAATTAATACTGTAGCTTGAAGACATATTTGTTCTGAATTTTAATTGGTTTTGAGTTTTTAATTGGTTTCTACAGTTGTGAACAACTGTAGAATACATGAACACAGATGAAGTTTTCTTGAGAAATTAAACTTGGATGCTTACTGGTAGTTTCAGTTTTGATCCAAGTGAATTATTATAGAAAGGTGTGTCAAGATGAACTTTTAATATTGATGTAAGTGAATAAAGGAGTTGTATTTATCTTGGCTACTGAAATGTTTGGGTAAAAATGAATTGCTAAGATATGTGAAATCAGTTTCCTTGATGAAATTAAAGCTTATCCTGACAAACAGCTATGTGTTCTCTTATCAGCTAGCAAAACTTTTAATAAATTTTTTGATATTCCTAAGCACCAACTCTAGCTTTATCTTTTGTCATTTTCTTCCTCCCTTTTACTTTTGACATTTTCCCGTAGTTTATAAATTTTTGTTTATATTCAAAGATCGTAGGATGAAGTGTAAAAGAGATTGATTTCTAGACTGTGATATTCTTAAATGCAACTGAAATCTGTTGTCATTGCATTTACAAAGTGTAGGGGGAAAAAAATAAAGATCTTTTAAAATGTCTCATATTCCATCATCTGTATAACTTATTCTTTTGACAGGTGGATGTTTTCAAGAAATGGTAGTCGGCATCTGTTTTATGTTGGTAAGTGTCATCCCCTCTGACACCCAGAGGTCATGAACTGGGAGGAAAGGTCAGATGCTATGACCCTTTGCCCTGTATCTGTGATAGCAGAGAATGGTAAAGTGATTATAGATAGGAGCCAAACCAGGATGCACACCTGCAAGCAGGAAAAACAAATCTACACCCTTAAACATGCAGATTATACATAGGTAGTGGAATACAACATGATTGGATTTTTCAGTGAAGTATGAAAGGAAATTATTTCACCAAACAGAACTATCATATATATTTGGCAAATTTTGTATCAGTATTCAGAGATGTGTTCAAAATTAAGAATTTGCTATAAATTGAAGTCTTGGATGTAAAATCCCCAGTTATTAAGATTCCCTTAGATAATTTAACTTTCAGAAAAACAACCCTGGGGGTAAAAAGGTTAGGTAAAGTTACTTTGCATACAAAAGTAACACTTTTACCATGTGTAATCCTACTGTGGAGATTCAATAAGGCATAATTGATAGCAAATTAATCCCAGACTTCAAATGCATTATGTCAAAAAAGATTTATCCTGGATGAACAGTTCAAGTGAAATATAAACTGGGTTGTTTTTCAGAACAGAAATTTATTTAATCTCTTGATGTAATATTAGGTGTTGGATGTTTTTTACCACAGGTGTAAACCAATTCTTGTGTAATGTACCAGTGCTTTAAAATCCTTGAGAGGTTTTTGACATTTGTTCTAGCTGCTCATTTTTCTTTTAAATTGGAGTAAAATTAATTCATTTCATTTACTGTAAGAAAGGTCTTAAATCTCATCCCTGTGTCCACTGGGTGATAGAATTTTTTTTTGGAGGGGGGTTGGTTGGTTGAAGGTCAAAAGAGGTGGAATAAGCAGAAAATTCTCCATCCATATTGTACATATTAATATTTTTCTTATCCTTAGTTTTACTCCCAAATGGAGGGTCAACGTTGATCTTATTGAAAATAGAGGTAATGTGAGCACTAAGCTCACAATATGATAAAGCCCTTCCGAATGAGTATAATGACATGTATGGATGGACACCCCCAGCATTATATCCCCCCTCCCTTTTCAAGCCATGCATATAAAAATGCATTTTAGGTCTAAATGTATACTTCTTTACTTCCGAATATTTGGCAAACAAAGTTATTGTAAACAAAATGCTTACCTGACGGAGCTAATACAATGAGTAACTAATTTATGGTAATTACAAATTGGATTAGGATGATGAAAATTGCAAAAGCCAGAATGTTTTAATGCCAAAAAACATTTATTTCTTCAGATAAGTCATTTGTTATTGCAGAAATTAAATGCATTGCAGAATATATGTATTTTCAAATTACTGTTTAAAGAGCATAAACTTTACCATCAAACAAATTGGTTTAATGATTGAATGTGTTGAATTAATTAGAAATTAGCAGTGACAAAGATTAATTCAAGGTAGCCCTCAAAGCGTGAAGCATATTCTTGTAATGTTGACAAATTTTGTGGTGTGGTATTTGTTACCCTTTAGTAGTAGGGAGAATATCTCTATTAGATCTTTATATAAACAGCTACTATTAACTATACAGGTATGAACTGAGACACATTAACTGTATGCACAACTTGCTGACCTGGATAAACCCCCTTTCACAGAAGTTGCAACCATTAAAAGATTGCTGAGCATTGCAAAATTGACTTGTTTTAATGGTCGCCAAGCCATTGCAATGCTCTCTCGCTGATTTCCCAGAGGGCTTCACAGTCTCAATGGTCTCTTCAAAGTTTTGACATTACCCAAAACAATCTCTCAAAGATCTCAAAGGTTACAAATCAGCCTCTCAAAGAATGCCCAGAGAGCACAGAAAGATCTTCAATGATTTCTTTGATCTCCCATTGATCTCTCAGAAGTCTTTCAAAGATCCTAAAATGTTTGGAACTCCTAAGGCTCTCTCAGTGGTTTCTTTTGGTCTTTCAGTGATCTCCCTTGGTTGCACCTAATTTCTCATCAATCTCTATAGTTCTTTCAATGATCTGGACTGGTCACAAAGGAATTGCTCATCAAACTCTTAGAGGTCACTACACAAAGCGAATGTAACTAACAATCTCTGAAGGATCTTTCAGTCTGCATTCCTTGAGTGCCTAGATTGTTCAGTGCTCTTGACAAATCATCATGAAATGTGGCAATATCCTCAATTTCTTCATCACACAACATGCATTTATGCTCTCCTTGTAACATTTACACAGAAATGGACATTTCAAGGGTTTCAGAAATTGCTACGATCTCTTAGAGATCAGGCAAGATTTGCATCACCTAAAGGTCTCTCTACAATCTCCATGTGGCCTTTAGTGATATGGGTAACTATCCACAACTCAGATTTAGAGGTATTTGATTATAATTTTGAGAAATGAAAAGTTTTCAATTAAGACTTTGCAAACATTTCGTATTTTTTTACTTGAGCCAAATTAAAGGCTCAATTGAGATATTCTGATTAAAGAGTGTCTGTCTGTCAGTTTTGTAAACTTTTCACATATTCAACTTCTCCAGAGCCACTGTGAGAATTTTTTTTAAAAACTTGCCACAAAGCATCCTTATACGAATGCTCTTTTACAAAGGGAGATAATAAAAAAAATAGTGAAAAATTTAGTGGCATTGTTTGAAGAACCACTGGGCCAGAAATTCTATAGTGTTGATTCAAATTACGGGTAATTCATTATTCAAATACAATTTATTCAAAACATGATCCAGGGGTAAGATAGGGCCACAAAAGAGGATCAAAGTTTAACATGGGAATATATATATATTATGTATGTAAAAAAATCTTCAATAACCCCCTATACACTGCACACTAAAGAGTTCTAACCCCATGGTAGTTTTATGTGCTTAGAGTGATCTACCCTTAGAACCAACATGAAATAAGTTGAAATCAACAGTAAATTACTCATTTTTTAATCAGTTCAAGCTTTTTAAACATTTATTTATCCTAGATGAATCAATTGAACACTTGATTTATGTATTTTTCTCATTTGAGTAAACAACAGAGATTTCTGTAATACTCCATGGTCATTGAACATTATCCCGAAGGGTAAATAGCTGGTATCCTGTGTTGAAGGTACCCAATATTGAAAATGAAAATAAACTTAGTATTACACTTTATGCAATATAAGCTTCAAAGTCAAAAAAAAAAATCATTTTGAAAGTCTTATGAATAGCAAGGCCATGAATAGTGATATCAGTGCATGTGCAAGCATCCTCAGGTAGTGCAGATTAAAGTTTGGTCAAATCATGGACCATAGGGAGAGGGTGGGGCCTTAATTAGGGATCTATATTTAATGAAAGAAATTGATGAGGAAAAAAAATTTTTCAAGTGGAGAAGACATGCTTAATCATATTACTATTATGTAATTTGTAATAAAAGTGGTCTTCCTTGTGTTTCATTTATATTACTTTATATTACTAATTTTTAGCTCATTTATATTACTTTATATTACTAATTTTTAGCTCACCTGAGCTGAAGGCTCAAGTGAGCTTTACTGATCACATTTTGTACAGCGTCCGTCTGTCTGTAAACTTTTCACATTTTCAACTTCTTCTCAAGAACCACTGGGCCAATTTCAACCAAACTTGCCACAAAGTATCCTTGCATGAAGGGGATTCAAATTTGTTTAAATGAAGGGCTACGCCCTCTTTCAAGGGGAGGTAATTAGGAATTACCGGTAGTGAAAAATTAATGACATCTTTTAAAAATCTTCTTCTCAAGAACCACTGGGCCAGGAAAGATGAAACTTATGTGGAAACATTCTCAGGTAGTGTAGATTCAGGTTTGTTCAAATCATGACCCCCTGGGGTAGGGTGGGGCCACAATGGGCGATTAAAGTTTTTCACAGGAATACATAGGAAAATTCTTTAAAACTCTTCCTTTCAAGAACAGCAAAGCCATGATTGGTCATATTTATATGGAAGCATCCTCAGATAGTGTAGATTCAATTTTGTTCAAATCATGACCCCCGAGGGTAGGGTGGGGCCATAATGGTGGATCAGAGTTTTACATAGAAATATACAGGAAAATATCTTTAAAAATCTTCTTTTCAAGAACAGAAAAGCCATGATTGGTCATATTTATATAGAAGCATCCTCAGGTAGTGTAGATTCAAATTTGTTCATACCATGACCCCTATGGGTAGGATTAGGCCACAACGGGCAATCAAAGTTTAACATAGGAATACATAGGAAAATTCTTTAAAACTCTACTTCTCAAGAACAGCAAAGCCATGCTTAGTCATTTTGATATGGAAGCATCCTCAGGTAGTGTAGATTCAAGTTTGTTCAAATGATGACCACCAGGGGTAGGGTGGGGCTGCAATGGGGTATGAAAGTTTTACATAGGAATATATAGGAAAAAAATCTTTTTCTCAAGAACAGAAAAGCCATGTTTAGTCATTAATATGGAGGCTCAGGTAGTGTAGATTCAAATTTGTTCAAATGAGGATCCCCGAGAGGTAGGGTGGGGCCACAATGGGGATCAATTTCTTACAAACAAATATATAGGTAAAAATCTTCTGCTCAAGAACAGCAAAGCCATTTGTTGTATTGATATGGAAGCATCATCAGGTAGTTTAAAATTCAAGTCCCCCCCCCCCCCTCCCATGTAACATTTTCAATACTGAACTGATTTTTGCTTTTTTTCCCTAGCTAATGTGCTCAGGTGAGCGATGTGGCCCATGGGTCTCTTGTTTAATATTTCAGAACACTTTGGCGTGTCCTCTCCACTCTTTACTTTGGGCTGATATGTCTAAATTTGTTGCCAACAAATGACTGAGAAATACTTACCACCCCAGGCTTTAGGAGAATCGTTTTAATTTTAATTTCTGCTTCAATTTTAAAGCACTCCTGATATACATCCAGATGTTGCATTATCTTCTGTAAGATTTTATCTAGCAGAAGTTGAATATTGATTTTTTTATATATAAATAAATTCATTTCTCCCAAATTTTCATATTGATGAGAAAAACAACAATTTTCATGGGTTTGTTTTCTGTGATACCATTTTGTAAAAAGGGTTTGATATTATTGAGAGCTAATGCATTGATAGGGAGCTCCTGGTACTTAACAGTCACTGAACCCTCTGTTGGAACCATCCAGATCTATTGTTTTGATACCCTGGCACTACATCAAGGAAAGGATCCTATAATGATTTTGTAAGAGGTACTTAACACTGACCTATTATTTTGTGATATTATTGTACCAGGAGAAATTCTCTCACAGAGAGTGTTGTATTTTGTTTTATTATGAAGATAAATGACATGGCTGATTTTGACACAGTTTTTAACAAATTGGCTTTCAGACACAGGCGCACACCTTGTGGGAGCCATCTATAAAAATATTCATGTATATAAAGTAAAGTTTGTTATCTGTAAAGGACTGTCCTAGTTTAGTGACCATTGGTGAATTCTGGTAGCTACAGATTGATCAGTAGAACACAATGATCAGTAGATTTTGGAATGGGTCTACAATGTACCATTGAGGATAATCAAAACAGTTCAACATCTGTACCAGTGAACTGTCACAATCAACAGACTCCTTGTTATCTGACAAGGATTATCCAATCAAATCATCAATAAATCTTCATCATCCAATAAGAACTGTAGGATTCAGTTACTGCTGATGGTGATATATGACTACTTTACATCCTACCAAGATTTTTGGACAAATGTTGATGTCCTCAGATGATGGCTATGCTGGGACCAAGATTCAGTTTCTTCTGGTGTGACTGCCCTGTCATGCCCTGGTCTTTGTGACAGATGATCCCATTTGTTTGGGAGTGTCTTTAGAAGACTCTTTGTTAGTCCTCACTGAACACATGGATTTACCTGTCAAAAATGTCTAGTCATTATTCAGTAGACTTTCTCAAATACAGGCAATTTAGTGAAAATAATAATAAACTTATTGTCACAAGTTAAATTGAATAACCTAAGTTCATAGCCCTCTATTCAGTCCCTCCCCCCTAAATTAAGCAAGGTTAATGCACCGTTCTTGTTAATTATTTGATAACCATCAGTGTTTTTATTGTATAATTAACTGAATTCTGATATTACTGTTATACATAATTATATGTCATTTACAAGTGAAATTTTAAGAGTTGGGCAAATCTTCACATGAATTTAACTCTTTTTTTCATTTCCTCTGACCAGTAAGCATTCAGTCTAATATTCAGCTTTTTACAGTGCAATGTGAATTCAGACATTAATGCAATAGGTTTCTGAAGGTCAGGGCTTGTTGAAAATGTGGGAAAAAATAGACCCTTTTTTAAATATGTATTTGTATAAACTGTGCTTAGGAAAATAAGCTTATTCAGGGAATATACTGTACTATTATGTCCCTTGCTTAAAGAACAAAAAAAACATTTAAGATATTACCCAGAAATAATATGCAACATTATGCAAGTTTGTGACCTGAAAATCAATAGGGGTCATGTTTTAGTTATGGACAGCATTGAAGTGAATCTGGAATCTCATACTATATTTGAATATAAACTTGTGACCTAACCTGTCACTTTTTGGCCTAAAATCAACAGGAACAATCTTAAGTTAAAAGAGTCATCACATTAAATTTCATTTCAAAATCTCAAATAAATAAATTTATCATCTGGAGACCATTTTAAGCAAATTATAAATTTCTGATCATGGCCTTAAACCTTTTGACTTCAATATCAATAGGGGTCTTCTTTAAGCCATGTGGAGTAATGATATGAAATTTTATTGCCAAAGTTAAAAAGACTTTTAGAGATGTCATTTAGAAACTAAAGAATACTGGTAACACTTCATACCATATAAATTTGTGACCTTGACCTTTTGTCATTCAGCCTCATAACCTATAGAGGTCATTCTTCTGTGAGAGAGAGAGAGTCATCACCTTTAGCTTCATTGTAACAGCTAAAAGAGAAAACAAGTTATCTAGAAACCTTTTTATACAATATATGAATTTCTGATCTTGATCTTTGGCCTTTTGATGTCAATTTAAATAGAATTTTTTTTAAGTAAGAAAAAGTCCTTGGATGAAGTTACGTTGCAAAAGCTAAAACAGGACTAAAGTTATCATCTGAAAACCATTTTATGCAATATATAAAGCTGTGACCTTGACCTTTGACTTTTTGTTCTCAACATCAATAGAGATCCTCTTCAAGTCACAGATAAACTTGATATCGAGTTTCGTTCCAAAACCTAAAGGGCTTTAAGAAATATCATTGTTAAAGAAAGAACAATAAACAGCTAGATGGACTGTCAAATAAATAGACAGACCCAAATTAATATCCCCCGCTTTTAGCGAAAAAAAGGGGAATAAGTAGACAAATATTTCATTTTTTTTCATATATTTTACACATTAGCCATCCCACATGGAGATCAAATCACTGATCAATATACAGTATTGAAAGACAGGTTCAAATTAGTGAATATTATGATTATATACACGATATGTCGAAGTGAGATGGACGTCTCAACTACCGTAAGCTTTTCTTTATGTATTTTAACCCCAGATGTCTTGAATCCTCAAATACTGTAAATCACTTTTTATTCGTGAGAACTTTATTTTCGTGTTATTACGCAAGACAATGTGCTCGCAAAAATTTCATTCTGCTGTACATTAGTATTCCTTAAGATTATATAGAGCAATAGCCATAATTCGTGAATATTTTGTCTAGCTAATAAAGAGTCAATGACTATCTCACGAAAAAAAGTGTCGCAAAAATTGGTGATCTACAGTATATCGAAGTTTTTTCTCAATCCCAACCAGTTTGAGATAACAAGGTTTGACTGTACTTCACAATTGTTGCAGACTTTCATATTGTAACCCCCCTCCCCTTCCAGAATAATCTATGTCTTGGGACATATATTTGCAATTTAGGAGAAAGGAGTATGTGATCTACTCTAGCAAAATTGACAACATAAATGAAGTTGCATTAAAAAATGATCAAATTAATAATAACAAAACTTTTTGATTTTCATGTGGAAGTCTTGAAGAAGATAAAATTACTGGTGACAGGAAAGTAAGAATAAGGCCAAGATGAATTGTTCATACATGCACCATTGGGCCATTCAGACAAAGGAAATGTATCAGCCCAGCTTTCCCCAGCATGTTAGCTTACAGTTCATTCTTTGACTATGAACCCATTAGTCTAAAGCAAATCTAATAACTGTCTTCCCTTCTTGATTAATTTTTTGTGAGGAAGATATTTAAGAGCAGATGGTTTTACAACTATTTTATTACTTTTTAGTGGTGTGCAATTTGTTCAATTTTCAAATGCTGACTTCAGTTGGCATCTGAATGACAATTTACCATACTTTGCTGCAGGCCTTCTAATGGAACATTTTTTTTTTATTGTGTAAACAGACTATATTCTAGAAAGGTAAACAGACTACCGGTATATTCTAGAATGGTAAACAGACTATATTCTAGAATGCAGATATAGAACATATACTTCTGGCAATAAGTCTCTGAGTGGCATATGATATTTATACATATATTGATAAAAAGTAAAAACTTTACTTTTTACTCCCCCCCCCCCCAAAAAAAAAATCAACTTCTCTGTTTAATTTAAATTTACAATAACATGATTTTTTTTCTAGTTCTTATACCCCTTCACATATATACTTATGAAAGGGAAAAAAGTTGTGAAAATCAGGTTTTGTAAAAAGTGTCAATTTCCATCATTTAAAGTCCTTTTTGGCAGCAGACACTACATATTGGTACAGGAAGGATAAGTTATTTCATTTATAACACACACTGTATAAAAAGGAATAAGAATATTTCTATATTTATCAATTGTGTAATGGAACTGTGTTAAATGAGAGAGGGGGGTTAATCTCCATAGAAGCATTGTCACCTATCATCCCATAAAATCTGTTTTTAGAGTTAAAATCACGAAGTTTAAAAGAATTTATACATTGTATGAAGGTAACATATCAGATAAATATGTAAATGAAACATTTACTGTTTTGATAAAGAGAAAATGCTACCAGTTTTTGTCCTTTACTTTTGTTTTTTAAAGGTAAGGAGTTCAAGGTCAATTAATATTATATTCAATTGACATTTATTACTGCATGAATGTCAAATTAGATAAAGTATTTAATGTGAGGAAATTAACTTAAAATGAGGGCTAGCTTACACAGTCAAAAATGTTTTAAAAATGAAAGGTTTTAAAATTTCTATTTGTAAATTTTAACAAGTATGTGTAGATGTTATTTGTCCAGAGGTTAAATTGAGATCAAGTTTATGATAACTGATCCATCTAGCAAGAACTTTCTTTTTTTTTTTTTTTTTTGAAAAGAACCCTAATGATGCAGAGATGTGTGTATAGTTATGCTTGATATACAATTTATCTCCCCTTCAAATTCCAAGATAGGAGTTAGGAAACCCATAGGGCATACACATGTGATATATAGACAGCAGGCTCAGTTTTTATCACTTTATAACTAAATTACAAGGGTGATTATCTGTCCCTGATAAGTGTACTATACATATCTGGCGAGATGTCTAAAGGCCCTGCATGCCCCGGGGAGGAAACATCTTTTGTTGCATATTTTCTATATGTTTAAGCATGTTTTTGTGACCTAGGATCTTAAAACAAGATTGCTTCATTGTAGATTGTTAAGAGGTGTTATGTTTAATGGTAAAGTAACAAGGTGTCAACCATAGGAATTTCTTTTTCATCTACTATTTGAAATAATTAGATTGATGGAAATTAATTAAAATTGGGCTTTGATGTGTCTTTTGAGCATTTTTGATAAATCTTTTTTTTTTCTGTTATATGATACAATGTGCAGTGACACAAAAGATGCAGCAGTCTATGTATTACCTGTGTTTACCTGTAGGACAATTTGAATTATTAAAATACAGTATAAATAAAAAAAAAAGGTGACCTGGTTTTTAAATTTATTTATGAAGCTGTATTTAGGGCACTAGATCTTTAGTATTTATGACATGAATTTACACATTTGCATGTCTCAAATCTCAGTCGGAGAAAACCTAAACAAAAACATAACGTATAGACATTTAATCAACCTATTACGTATTACATCATTGCTGTCAGGTTTTAATTGCCCACTTGCTGACAAGTACAGAGAAGACGTATATATATTTTGAGAGGAGGGGTTGTCTTCTGATTGTAGGGTCACTGTTTTATGCACCAGAGCTAAACATTGGGGTAATGAGTGCATGCGTGGCCCTTGATGCATGCTCGGTTGAGAACAGACAGTAACCAGATATGTTGTTTTGATAGCTAGTAATATGTACACCCTGATCAAAAAGATAAATTGAAAATTAAGAATACTTGTAAGATTTCAGGTTGTACCTGAGTATAAATTCTGGCTTAATTGCCCTGAAAAAGCAGTGATTTTGTAAATTTTACATGATTTAAAATCATCAGAGGTTTTGAAACCTTGACTCTCCTAATCCAAAATAAATCATCTTATAAAACTTATTTCAAATTATTTGGGCATAAATTACAGTGCCCTACAACCTGTCATATTAAAGTCTGGTGTAGATTTCCAGTTCATTAGCCCTCCTCTTTCTTGTGTGTCATGGCCCCCATGTAGAACCATGCACTATGAAAAATGATTAGGGTTGACAGGAACTTTCAATTGTGGAGTCCATTTTACTGGGTTGAAATTTACATGAGAATGACCCATACAACAGGACTTGTATTTAAAATCTCATTTTGCATGTTCTAAAAAACTTGTATGAAGGGAAGGTAGTATCAATTTGGGGGGGGGGGGGGGGGTCAACTAGATTAAAAATTTAAAAAAGTTCTGTCATTATGTAAAAACATGATTAATATTGAGAATCTTACTAAATGAAATGTTCGTATATATCAGTGGTAGATTTAAAGGGGGGCACCCACTTCAAAATTGTCAAATTGAAGATTATGGTCCCATCTTTGAAAAGAAAGAAATTATTGCATAAAGGGGTACATGTATTACTAAAAGGTTTTATCTCTATATTCCTGGCAATGCAAGAGCTTCTGGAGGCTTCATTCCTAGGCTTTGTTTCCACAGACCTTAAATAATTCATAGTTTTATTAATTCTAATTATAATAATGGAGAAAAGAAATAGAAATAGTAAAAATATCTACTTAGAAAACTTCATTTTTGCCCTACTAAATCTCAAGAATCCAGGAGCTTCCAGTGGCTTGTAAATGAAAAAAATGCAACTCTTCACAGCAACTTCAAAATGAAATGTTTTTCTTCAGATTATTTTAAGTTTGAACCAGTAGGTATGTACATTCTCATTATCCTTTATACTTTTTTTTTCTTTTGAGTAAAGATTTGTCTATTGTTTTGTAGGAATGAACTAGTTTTAAAATATGAGATCAACAAATTTAACATCCAATCTTCTGTTGGTTAAATCTTTTTCATTATATTTCTTTAGTGTTTCTGAAGTATAATTAAGAAGACTTTTTTTGGTACCACTTGAACCCTACTACCAAATAGCAGAGCACTTTGCAAAAATCTCCAACGAACAAGTGGACATTTTAACGAGTGCTGTGACCTCAATGTGTCTCCTGGTCCGACCAAGTCTGCACGGACGCCAACTATCTTCCCTCACCTGACACCTTTGCAGGTGCTGTTATTTGTGTTTGATGTTTACCTACATACAATCGGGGCCCCCAGGGGTTTGTTTGTATTGATGACCTACATAACATTATTCCATCAATTAAAAATGAACACCTGATGTATTGATATATTTCAATAAAAAGTAATATGACTTGAAAGAAATTGAGTGGTACTGCAAATAGAGTTTTAATTATTTACTACCTAGATAGTGAGTTCTTCAATACTGCTACAAAATGTAGTATATCAATATATCGCAAATAGTTGTAATTAAATTAACAGTCCTGCATTATGCCCATGCTCTGCCAAAAGCACATGTTAATATACATTTATGGTGAAATTAAGGCTAGTCTTAATCATATTAGAGATAATTAACAGAAGAGTAATGCCGTTTTGGTACATAAGTATACAATGAAATTGTTGGACATGATGTATTTCCAGGTTTACGTGTACTGGTGTTCCTCCTATTACAGACAGATTACTGGAATAAGATGTCAGACACATATCGCTTTCTGTTTGGGGGTAAATTTATCATCCGGTTGACATGAGATGTATACCCTGCTTCCGATAACAGATGGGTAGCAGGATAGGTTACAATTGTTTACAGAAGTTCTTATGCCTCTGTCCATCAGAGTTTTATTGATATCTGTTACTTTTAGTCATGCAGTATAAGATTAACTATGTCGTCAAAGTACAAATTTTCATACTTCAAGAGAGACCAGGGTAAAAGGCTTCCTTTATAATATGTGCCATTTAAAGGCAATATATATATATGTTATCGTTATTTGCCATATATAGCGTAAGATGTAAATTTGCACTTTCTTTTAATGAATGTAACATTTTACATCATGATATTGTAGTAAATTTCAGTGATCACATCAATTGAAATTAGTGGTAAAAAAAAATATATATTTAATTCACCTGATATGAAGTGGAAAAAAGAATATTTGCATTAATTTGTTTCTTATTTCATGCCTGAAAGAGAGACATAGAGTTTACCTCTTCTGTCATTTATCATTTCAGTTTCACTTAATTCAAGAGAAAAGAGTTGGACCGGAGGTCAGACCAATGACATATGAGGAACTCTTGCCCTGTGAACCAAAATGGCAGCCCAATCCCATCTGTTTTATGGGCTAGTTGGAAGCGCAATCCGATCTGGTTTGGACTGGCCATCTGCTACCCTGTAGTTTCTATACAAGGTTTGCAGTGCACACATTGAAAAAATTAAGTATGTCAATATTCAAATGAACATTTTGTTTGAAGGTTGACCTTTTATGACCATTGGTCATTACACTCCTTGGACTCGAGACAAATGACTGGGTTTAATATATTAGTGTCTACTGTCTGTAGTGTCAGATTTTAATCAAGTGGTTTCTTCTCAGACTACTTGCCAGGGAGAAATCTCATTTTGTGTGAGTGGCTCACTGACACCATTGTAGTTTTCTTTCAGTTTTTCTTCTGGTTCATTGAACATCCTCAGCCTTGACACTTGTTGATCACAGAAAAATAGGTACATTCTGCATAAAGAGGTATTAAAACAAATTACTCCAGTAAATCAAAATAGTTTTACCCCTTCTGTAAAGATTTTTATGCCCCACCATGTACCTCTTATGTCCTGCTGTCCTTCTGTCCTTTTGTCTGTCCTTCCAATTCACACTCTGCGTTTAGCTCAGTTTCATTCAAGATATTTAAATTATCAAACTTTTATGTACTGATACATATTGATGAGAGCTATTCAAGTGCATTAATTTTTTTTTTACATTGACCTTTCTTCTGACCTTGACCTTACTTTTCCTAAATTAGTTTTTAGCTCATTCACAAAGAAATTATTTAAGATATTTTTATCAAACCTTATAGGCTGATACATACTTATAAGAACTATTCTACTTCATCAACATTTTTTACCTTGACCTTTCCTTTTACCTTGACCTCACTTTTTTAAATTAGTGATTATCTCAATTTCAAAGAAACTTTAGATATTTTTAACAAACCTTATCGATGAGAGCTGTTCAACCTCATTAACATTTTTTTACCTTGGCATTTCTTTTGACCTTAACCTCACTTATCTTAAAATAGTATTAAGCTCAGTTTAAAAGAAACTATTCAAGATATTTTTATCAAACTGCATATGCTAATACATATTGATGAGACCTATTCATTTTTGGCCTTGACCTTTCCTTTGACCTTGACCTTGCTTTTCTCAAATTTGTGTTTAGTTTAGTTTCAAAGAAACAAATCAAGATATTGTTATCAAACTTTATATGCTGATACATATTGAAGAGAGCTATTCAGCTTTATCAACATTCTTGACATCGACCTTTCCTTTGACCTTGATCTCACTTTTTCAAATTTGTGTTTAGCTCAGTTTCAAAGAAACTATTCCAGATATTGTTTATGTAAGCTTATGCACTGATATATTATTTGGTGATAATTTATCAACTGTGTCCATTTTTATGCCCCCGGATCGAAAGATCCCGGGGGTATATTGTTTTTGTCCTGTCTGTCTGTTTGTCTTTGTATCTGTTTGTCTGTTTATCTGTTTGTCTGTTTGTCTGTCTGTCTGTTGTCAACTTTAACCTTGCCCATAAATTTTGATTGGTTGGAGCTATGACTTTCATATTTCACATGTATATTCCTTGTGACAAGACCTTTCTTTGGGTACCATCATATTTGACCTTTTGACCTTGACCTTGGAGTTTGACCCACTTTTGCAAAATTTTATGAGACTTTAACCTTGGCCATAACTTCTGAACAGTTGGTGCTTGGGGTTTCAAACTTCACATGTGTATTCTTTGTGACAAGGCCTTCCTTTGGATACCAACAACTTTGACCTATTGACCTTGACCTTGGAGTTTGACCTACTTTTGAAAAACTTTAACCTTGGCCATAACTTTTGAACAGTTGGTGCTTGAGGTTTCAAACTTCACATGTGTATTCCTTGTGACAAGACCTTCCTCTGGATATTAACCTCTTTGACTTTGACCTAGGAGTTTGACCTACTTTTGAAAAATTTTAACCTTGGCCATAACTTTTGAACGGTTGGAGCTAGGGCTTTCATACTTCACATATGTAATCCTTGTGACAAGACCTTCCTTTGGATATCAACCACTTTGACCTTTTGACCTTGACCTAGGAGTTTGACCTACATTTGAAAAACTTTAACCTTGGCCATAGCTTTCAAATGGTTGATGCTAGGGCTTTCATACCTCACATATGTAATCCTTGTGACATCACCTTCCTTTGGATACCAACCACTTTGACCTTGACATAGGAGTTTGATCTACTTTCAAAAAACTTTAACCTTCGCCATAACTTTTGAATGGTTGGTGCTAGGGCCTTCATACTTCACAAATGTAATCCTTGTGACAAGACCTTCCTTTGGATACCAACAACTTTGACTTTGACCTTGACGTTTTACTTACTTTTAAAAAACTTTAACCTTCGCCATAACTTTTGAACAGTTGCAGCTAGGGCTTTCAAATTTCACAGGTATATTCCTTGAGACAAGACCTTTCTTTGGGTACCAAAATTTTTTTTATCTTTTGGCCTGGATTTTGACTTGCATTTGAGAAACCTTAACCTTCACCATAAGCTGCCATACGGGGGCATCAGTGTTTCACAAACACATCTTGTTTTTCTTTGACCTTCCCAATGACCTTTGACTTCCTATTTATTGTATATTAAACTCAGTTTTAAAGAAACTTTTCAAGGTATTTTCATCAAACTTCATGCACTAACACAAATTTTCATGTTGCATTACTAATGATGTCCTGTGGACATATTTGTAGTTTACTGTGGGTTTATTTTGCAAAACTTCAGAAGCTATGATTTTCTTTTTATAGAAACCAGTCACAGTAGCCTAGTGGAAGGGCATTCACTTCATGATCAAGAGACCAGGGTTTGATTCTTGTTTGCCTGCTACGTCCAACCTAAGAGGTAAACATAGGTAGTGACTGTTCCTTCAAGTGGCCGGCATTAGAAGTGAAAGTCAAAACTGAGGTCCAGTGTCACAGTAGGCGTTAGAACCCTCATTGCTCAATGTCCCTGAGTGCCAAGCATAGGTCTAAATTTGAAGCCCTTCACCAGCATACAATGACGTCTCTACATTAGTGAAAAATTCTTGAATGGGGCATTAAACAACATACAATCAATCAATCAGTCTTTTTATATACATGCGTGAAAATCTTTCTCTTGGAATTGTCTGATTTAATCTAAGGGAGATAGGCAGTCCTGGTTTTTGACCAAGACTGGAGCTTGACATGTAATATTGAATCACTAATAAGCCATTCTTAGGATGTGTATTGAATAGAAAGAATCCCCATTAACAGGATATGTATGAATAGTAGAAAAGAATCTTGAATGACATGTATGTTATGTTTTTTAATCCCCATGGGCTTTCAGTTTTGGTTGAAGTAACTGATGTGTAATCATTACAAAGCAATATTTTAGGGGTGACACCTGATATAAAATTACTTTAATTCTAATTGAAAATTTTTGACAAATTTTGTGAAGATTGATTTTTTTTTTGTAGGTATTATTTCAGTATTCAAACATCTTTCATAAATAACCTTATCAATCTTTCCGAAAATAGAAAGATTAATTTTGTTTATCTGTATGATGAAGGGCTTCTTTGTACCTGTCCAGTCTGTTTGGGAATGACCGCTGTGTTTTAAATAATCTGTCATTCTAGGTTGCTTTATATGAGTGTCCTTGTCTCTATTGTAAATTTTTAAAAGACGGTTTAAAAATCTGATGCCTAGGTTAAAGCTCGGGCTACATGCTTAAGTAGTCCGGTGCCACTTCTGTAAAAGGCTTAAGTTGAAAAGAAATCTTAATTCTGTGTGTCAAGGTAAATGCATTGTGGGATATGGGACACCGTGCATGGCTTGGTGTTTCCCTCCAAATGTTTACGATACAGTTTTACTACAGTGTTTACTTTTGTTAATCTAGTTTTCCTTCTGGATTCTCCCGGGGCTAATCTTGTCGTGCAACCTTCCAATGCTATCAGCAAACAAAAAATACAAACTTTGATGAAGTTTTAAAAGTAATAAAGGTGAGTCGATTTGCATATCTTATAAATATTAAGAAGTTTAACTTTGCAGTGGGTCCTTGGATCCAAATATATGGTCATGAATGTGTAGCAACCTGCTTTGGTTTGACAATGCTTTTTTAGCACACGTTTCTACCTGGACACAGGTGTGCAGGTCAAGTGAGGAAGCACCTGCTTTATTGAACTCAGTTCAATTTGCAATTGAATATTTGAATTCTTAAGTAAAGTCTCTTTCCATAGACAAGAAGAAGCTCTTTTGTGACTAGCTTTTATAGCTTTGTGCATGCATTGGCATGCAATTAATTTCCATGCAAGTCAGATGGTACAATGGCAGTATTGGTGCTAGATTTATGGAATGATTTTTGTGTTGAGTCATATGATATAATCAGAAATAGTTAATTACTGGTTTGCTTTTCTTTCTCTCTCTCTGAAGACGTTGATGACTCATATAGCATGGATAAACAGAATTGAACATGACTGCATACCAATATTGGTGATAGCTTTAGGAAAGACTTTACAGGAGGACCTGCTATGTTGCATAATTATCTCTTTGCTATTAACCATTTTTGGACAATTTAATGGAAAAATCCCTATTGCAGTGTGACATTTAGATATGATTAAACATGAATTAAATGATTTATTTTCCAGTTATGTGCAATATCTTCCAGCTTTTTGCATAATGTAAAATGTTTATAATTTGGACCAAAGAATTTTTATAGAATTGTTAATGCTTCATGAAGCATAGAAATGGATGAGATGTTTTCCAAATTATTTACATCATTACCTATTATAATGATTATGTACAACTAATTTTTACTTTTCAGGTCATTGTTCAGAAGGGTCAAGGTCATGCATTAACAATACACGAAGGTTACAGATAAAAAGTATTTAAATAATCCAATAAGCCTGTACTGTATATGTTTTGCTTTACTCTGGATTTATAATGTGATTTATTTTGTCTGATTACCATTACAGTTTTTCAGTTTTGTGTCAGAGGTCATTGTAGTAGGTCACATGGTCATACTAAAGCAAATTAGCTTTGTCCAACTTTATAACAAACAAAAAGGGTGAATGACTTTTAGCAGTGAGTTTTTTTCAATCGTTACTATAATATCAACATGGCTATTAAGCTAAAATCAAAATAGCAATGAGGTTAATATTTCTGAAAGGCACAATCTTGTGTGTAAAATTAGTACATGTCTCACTAATAATTCTACTCGGTAATTGTTTTAATTGCCATTAGGTGCTATGAGTGAGCTATTCCTGTAATCATTACAGAGTTATTCTGAAGTTTTGATTTACATTTCATATCTTTAATAGCTGCCCAGCATGTGGCATGATGAGGGAATTGGCTTGCCATTAAGCTTGCCAAAGTTGCATGTTCCTCTATTTTTTTGTGTTGTATTAGCATTTAGTTCATTGTTTTGCAAATGTGGAATTTTGTTTGCTAAATAACAAGATGAACAAGCAAAGAGATTAACAACTCAATGCTGCTGGTTTGAATGCTGATTATGACATAACAAACATAACTGCAATTCTTCTAAAGCAATACCTCTACTTGTCTTTTGTTTAGCACATGCAAAAATGTCTGTTGAATTGCAAAACTTTTTCAAAAAGAATTTGAGGTCAAGACAAGATAGGAAAACTTTTAAATCTAGAATTTTAGTTTGACATTTAGTACACAGATCTTTTACTTGTTGAAGTCTTTGGTTTCTAATTAGGATAATTGAGAGGTTTAATTGGTGTATGATGGTCTTTCAGTATCATGTAAGGTGCATGCATGCCAGTATATGTTACTCTGCAGTTTTCAAACATTTTTTTCAGTTTGATAAAATAAAAAAGCTGTTTAAGGCAAAACTGGTCTTTGAATTTTCAATAGACTTAGTGATATTGTAAAATGAATAAACTCAAAAATTAAATTTGATGACTCATATTAAATTTGACTGGGGGGTATTGATAAAACCATGTCCTCAAGCCTTTCAAATTCAGATTTATTCCCCAAGAGTCCCCCCCAGTGTTTAAACACTCAGCAACTAATCTGAAGTTTGATTTTCATCGAAATCTTGGTGGCTCTTTGTAATGCAGCTAGTTTACCTGCACTTGGATTAAAAACCCCACGAATGACTCACTAAAATGGTCCGATAGGAAATGTAGTGTACCCTGTACACTGCCCCACACTCAGTGCACAGGAAAAATAAGGCTTTTATTTTACAAAATGGGCCAAGAGCAGGTAAAATGCATGTCTGGCTACACCGATCTGCTAATGTAAATGCCGTGTCACATGGCGTAACAAGTATTTTGTTATGCAGTAAAGTGTTGGAGCATACTTATGTTGTTATTATGAAACATCAAGTAAATTTTACATGTAAATAGATACAACCTTGACACAAATTTTAAATACATGCAACCTTTGACACAATTTAAATGTAGCTTCAGAATTATTTTTCATATATTTAACTGTCAAAAAAGGTTAAAAACTTCATGGGTATGATGGTACATAGCTATGAACATGAAAATCAAATATACTAGTCTCTGAGAGAAATAAATAATTACCCGATAAGCACATTGCATTCTTCCTCATATATGAAGATTATTAAGTTCATCAATTTTTAGCCCACCTCAATGAAGTTGGGGGAGCTTATGTAATACCATGGCATCCCAGGTTGAATTTCTTACTATAAAGTATTTCTTTGCCCTTGCATGGATGACCATTCAGGTTTCAATGCTGCATTTTCAGCCAGTATTTTCTATAAAAATTACCAGTTCAGTGTTTTTTGAGCAGGTTAAAGTTTTTAGAGCAGGTCTCATTCCAGTATAACTCTAGATTTACCTAGACCAAACTTGCATGGATGATGCACCTATTGTAGGGTTGACACTACCAGACTTGGTTTGGATGCTGGTTCTGACCTATATTTTCCTGATGGGTAACTAGTTTAGAAATTTTGGACCAGATTTTATTCTAAAACCACTATAGATGGTTACCAAATTTGCATGGAGGATGCATCTAGGGATGCACACTACTGGACTTTATTTGTGTGCTGAATCTGACCTACATTTTCCAGAGGAGAAAACAGGTTAAAGTTTTTGGAGCAGGTCCATTACCAAAAAACTACAAGGCCTACCTGGACTAAGCTTGCATGGATGATCATTGAAGAGATGCACACTACTAGACTTTCTTTGGATGCTGGATTTGACCTACATTTTCTAATTGAGTGACCTGGTAAAACTTTTTGGAGCAGGTCCATTACCAAAAAACTATAAGGCCTACTCGGACTTTACTTGCATAGATGATCATTGAAGAGATGCTTCCTTTGGATGCTGGATTTGATCTACATTTTCTAGATGAGTGACCTGGGAAAAGTTTTTGGAGCAGGTCTCATTCTTAAGTAACTATGAGGCCTTCCTGGACCATACGTGAATGGCTGATGCATATAGGGATGCACACTACCAGATGTGGTTTGGATGTTGAATCTTATGTATTCCATAATAAACAGAAAAGTTTTGGAGCTAGTCTATTCCCAAGTACCTTAAAATCATACACAGACCAAACTTGTATAAATGATGCATCTAGGAATGTTTACCACCAGTTGTTATGTGTGAGACTTTGCCTTACTTAAAGATAAGATTCATTGAAGTGAGCTTTGTAATCTTTGATTACTTATGTTTCATGATTGAGTAATATACAATATCATCAACATGCAACTTTACTAGAATTTATATCTATTAAATATTTTGTGCTTTTAGTATCTTTTGTGGTTTTAGGACCTCACTCAAACAACTTTTTCTTCCCCTTATCTTGTATGGTTGTCTTGAGTACAATTGTATTTCGTTGTGCAGTAATTAAATGCCCATTTGGATCATACTTCTCTGTTTATAGAAAATCTTGACACCAGACTTAATAGCACAATTCAGTGTATGTATTTCAAAAGCAACCATTCTGTCACATTAGCTAAATGAAAATGATGAAATCCATCTAATTATAGAGATTCAATAACTTCCATTGCTTTTGTGGCTGAAGATTGTTTTAATGCTTTTAATTGGTTCTGGTATCAAAAGAATTCAAAACAACCTGATTCATTGTAGAGTGACCCTCTACTCACTTATGTGGAAGTTGGAGATAAAAAATTTCAAGTAAATCCAGTATACTGTATGGGGCAAAATTTGCGACAAATCGTTGCTGATGGAAAAAATTTGAAAGGAAATGACTATTTATTAATTTGTGACCTATTTATTTTGGCAGAGACTTGTTCCTCCCTCAAAGAGTATTTTTACTTTGTCATACTATGGAGACTCTATAAACGTGCCATTTTGTCATTACTATGGAGACTATATACTTTGTTTTTATGCCCTGCCATGAATATGGCCGGGGCATATAGAGTTTGTCATGTCCGTCTTCTGTCCTTCAGTCTGTCCTTCCATCATGCTTTGCATTTAGCATACTTCAAAGCTCAGTTTCAAAGAAATTCAAGATATTTTTATCAAACTTCATATGCTGATACATATTGATATTAGTTTTTCAACTGCATCAACATTTTTTGACCTTGACCTTTCCTTTGACCTTGACTTCACTTTTTTTAAATTAGTGTTTAGCTCAGTTTTAAAGAAACCATTCAAGATAGTGTTATCAAGCTTCATATGCTGATACATACTGAGGTAAGCTATTCAACTGCCTCAACATTTTTTTGACCTTGACCTTTGACCTTGACCTCACTTTTCTTAAATTAATGTTTAGCTCGGTTAATGTTAAGAAACCATTCATGATATTTTTGGTGAGAATTTATCATCTATATCCAATTTTTTAGATTTCAATTTCAATTTTAAAGAAATTATTCAAGATATTCTCATCAAACTTCATACACTAATACACAAATTTTCATGTTGCATTACTAGTATAACCACGGTGGGGCATTCATGACCTATGGACATATTTCTAGATTTTCATACCTACAGACTCTATATACGTGTACTTCCTAAATTTGTCATACCTACAGAGACTCTATATATGTGTCATTTGGTTATCATTATAAATATCTCCTCCTTCTGTCCTACTTTTTATCACCTATGGCGACCCCAGTCTTGTAGGAGCCCAGTGTGAGCACCATGTGTTACCATTGCTCTTCCTGAAAGTGCTTGTTCATCCCACTGGGAGTTCTTCTTTGATCCCCAGTTCTTCATACCCAAGTTTTCACAATGGCACAGTCTGTCTGGCATGTCATACAGCCTGGTGATAAGAATTTGGATCTCTTTAAACACTGTTGATAATTGACCTAATAAACATTGTACTCTTGGAGAAGTATAGTGTAGTTGAGGTCATTGCACATGTACAGAGTTTATTTTATTCTATTTGTGCCAAAAGTGTGAGACTTGCTCTGTAATATAGTATACTCTAGAGACATCTGAATGCAGAGTGTCTGGGCACATAAAATCTTGTTCCAAGACAGATCTTATCATTGGAACCAAATTTAATTAACACTTCATTACAATAGGACAGGGTCATTTTATTGCCAACAATCTCTTGCTTATCGAATTAATATTCATACAAAGTTTGTCAACTGCGTTACTAAATTAGAATACTGAATTCAATAAAAAAGCACTTGGAAAAAAAAAACTTGGCAGTAGTTTTTTTGGCACCTTTGCTGTGTAAGCGTCAGTTGTGAAGTGTTTATGCAATGGTTTTAATATGCATCAGTTACGTATGACTGGGGGATTGACGTAGTTGTAAAAAGAAAAGTTGTATTAACTCTTAAATTTATGCAGAAAAACAAGGATAAGATCCCACTTGTATTTATAAGAGGAAAGCACACCAATGTACCAATATCTATGGGAAGTTTTCATCATTAAATATAGCACCATTTAAATTAAGACGTTAGAACTTCCTTTCTGATAAATACGTCTTTTGCAATAAAAATTATTTAGCACTAAATTTGAGTAAGGTAATGTCATATTAAATGTACAATTTTTTAATTTTATTAAACATTTATCAGAAAAAGTACTTTTGAATTGATATACATATTAAATTAATTTTCCAGTTTTTAAAGACCATTAATTAAACTTTTAGCAAATTAATATACATATTTTTGATTTATATTGTAGAAACTTCAGTTTCAAAAGATAATCCTAAGATTGGCAGTAAGATTTCTGTAAGTATTGAAGTAGACTTAATTTTATATAGCCCTACATTAAAAATAGGATATCACAAACAAAAGTCAAGAGTACTGTGGAAGTAAACAAATCGACTGAAAATTGGAAATGTGACAAAAAGAGTTGTAGTGATTTCTCAACGGCACTAATATGCTTTAACCCCCTACAAAATCTATTGACGGTCTGCTTTGGTTGCTAAATCATTTGATCTGTAGAAAATAATCTAAACAAAACAAATGGATTGATCGTATTTAATGGTGTCCAATATCTTTTACTTTCTTACCGAGAGTTACCTTACCCCCAGGGAGCTTTAGTCCCAGCTTTTGATTGTGTCACTGTCTTTTAATTCAAAGAGGTTTTCTGTTTTCATATTTGTATGCAAATTCCCTTACATATCTATTACCTGTTGACTCTACCCCCCTGATGTGTGTGTGTGTTGGATAGTACTGAACTCTCTCCTTTCTACCTGAGAAATTGACAGGTGCAAATTATTTTATAATCAGCAAATTGTGAACAGATGAGATAATAAAAGATTGTCCAGTCTGGAGAAAAAGTTGCATTTATAATAAGAAATTGAGTCCTGGGGTTTTGTATAATTATGTTTTGTTTTATAACCATATACTGGGAGAGCATTTTAGTATGCATGGCAGTAACTCTTTGGAGTGTGTTGGCTCTAAAGGGAGGCGTGGTCTATGTCAAGCCAGCCAATCACAGCTTACAACATAACAACAAGTTTTACTATCAAAGATCATACCATGGCAGAGTTGGTTGCTTGTGTATACACAGTGATTTGCTGATCAGTTGTACATGTGGAACTGTTTTCTTGAAGAAAAGTGATTATTTACATTTATTTACATTCAGTGAAATTTGAATTGATCAGAATATTGGAGAAATAAGTTACCTGTGATTGATTTATGATTTTTAGAAGATTATTAAATGACCTAGAGAGGAGTACTGTGTTACAGACCTACAGTGTACAGTTTACTGTAGTGTTTTGTTTGGTCAAGGAATTGTGCTGAGTTTGACACAGAGGTGTTATAGAACTGGTGTGAATCATAGTTCACTTTCCCAGCAGTGATTCCATTTTGATAGGTGTCAAAACATAAGTTCAACTAATTACTGGAGTAATTAAGACAAAGAAGAGATCAAAGGATTTAGAAGTCATTACTACAATACCTGTAGGGAACTAGTTTGACATCCTCAGGTAACAGTAAACTGACTTTAGATAGAAAAAACACTTTAATTTTTATAGGATGGAAAGAAATAAATTCTGTGTGATGAAGATTCTAAGTCTGCTGACCACCGTCCTGTTGATGGTGAAGACGAGTCACAGCTGGCAGACAGACGTACAGGCAAACCTCCACCTCCAATTCTCAGGTAGGTCTACCTCTTTACTTCCTATATACATAGAAAAAAGGTACATCACAGAGAAAATGGACCTAATAATTTGCTTGAGTGTGAATTCAGGTAGCATGTAATGAAATGCATGAAGCATTTGAATAAAAAAAACCTCTTCAGGACACAAAATGTATGCCTCTTAGACAGGATATGGTAAATATTATTTATCCTTTTATGTTTTCATAAACCAGTTTCTTCCTAATCCTTTCAACCATAGCTTCTTCTCTAAGAACCAAGAGAAGGGTCTATGATTTACCTGAAAAAGTCAACAGAAAATCTGAAGAAAAACAAATAGTTCAAGTGCATATGTTGACAAGTCAGAGTTGAACCAGGCCTAGGCTGAGTGACGACCCTCTCTGTGTTTTACGACGTCAACTTTTATGACATGGATTAGAAGCCTGCTGGCTTTACCAAGTAACCGACTTCATAGGGTGACAACCCTAATTTGTGTGTACCCAGGGTCAATTAGTTAGGAGGGAAAATCTGTTTATCTTATTGTCAATAATTTACTGGTGTTTGGGCCATTTTGGATTTAAATTATTTGTACAGATATTCTGGGGAGGGAGAAAGCAGTGGGGGTTAGTATGGGTTTAGACATAGTGGGATTTTCCATTACAAAACATCTGATAAAAATTATTGTCACTTGATCAGCACCAATAACATTAATAAGGCTTCACTTGACCAAATCATTGTAGAGATCTTGTGTACTGATCTCTGCAATAAGGAAACTCTTACTTTTATAATGAAAATGTTAAAGAAATTGATTCCAAGACAAACAACTGCCATATCAGATCTGATAATGAGCTGTGGAAATGTGGTATTGACTTATCTACCAGATGACCAGTCCTTGTTAATTAATACATGGAGATATCTACATCAAAGAAGGCTAGGGTTTATTGATATTTCTACAATAGCAATGACATTTTGATATCAGTTTAAATAGCTGTAATGCCTCAAGCCACAAATAGCCATGGTGCTCAATATTTAGAATGAAATGTTGATGATTTCAGCAAGACATTGATACACAGACTAATCAGAAGAGACGCGTAACCTAAAATGCCACAAGGCATCTATGGTCTGATTGTAACACGCGACAATCCCTTTCTCATTTTCACCTCCATACAAATCTCTTACAAAAGAGGAGCAACATATACCAGTCATTCAAGCATTTGATAATGACTGGACACGATTTTGAATGCAATGCAAATATGTATTTCACAACATAGCTACTCCTTATTCTGATGTTTTTTATCCTCTGTCAATAGCTTTTCTCATTTTTCCAATAAAAATATTCAAAAAGTGACATATATTTTAATTACTATATCAGATTTTGGCATTCTGTGAATTTCCTAAGTCCAACATTTCAGTGAATGTAATTGGAAATTGGACACCTCGTGATACAAGAGTTTCACTGACTATAAAAATGAATTAAAAATTTGGAACCATATCTATATGAAATGGATGTGAGTATATCTACTTACCATAAAATTTACATAATTTGAAGTGATGGCTTTTATATTGGGGAATAAAAAACTAGCTGATAAACACGCCATAAATCTCTGTGCTTTCTATAAGTTTTTGGAAGTCTGGAATACGGGAAAGGCGGAATATGCAAATTGAGTGTGACCCACTGGATTCAGTTCAAATGTAAATATCTATCTATCTATCTGATAGGATGAGTTTGTATGTGCAGCTGCATCATATCTCAAGATTAAGCGGTGAAGAAAATGAAACCTTTGGTCTGTGGTCACTTATTTAGATAACTGACAATCCAGCTAATTATTGACCAAATGAAAACAAAGTGTTTTTTTTTTCATCTGGTAGCAATATTTTTGACATAAGACTTCAAAAAATGTAAACACATTTTTTGTTACAGAAATGTACTTAATAACTCCTTCTTTTTTTTTCCATACTTAGTATGAAGTTATTTTGAAAATTTTAACTGAGATAAAAATTAACAAAATACCACTCCCTGAAAAATTCATGTCATAGAGGTCTTTTATTTGGTCTAGGCACCCTGTTTTGACATATGTCACACAAACAAATTCTACAATACACTTATTGAGACGACATTGAAGATTACAGAATATTCAGGTAATGGCACTGCTAAGGCAAAGTGTGATATCAAAGCTTGCCATCAAGGACAAGTTTCAGAATTTGTTGACAGAAATTTACAACCATTAAGAAAATTTAATCAGGCACAGTTAGCAGTACGTCGTAGTAAAGTGTGTGGCTTCAAAAACAAATGACGTTCATTCAGTTCTAGGAGTTTCTAATTGGAGAAAATAAATTTGTTTTCAGTAGTTTTTTTAAAAAATAGAACTTTTTTTGCTTTTCTGAAAAATTCTCCTTGTTGCTTTTTTATGGGTATACCATTGTTGATAGTGTTTTTTTCTAAAGGTGAAAACCAAAGCCAGATTTATACTTGATAGAATTATAAACTTATTAAAGTCTGAATTGTTAGTTAGTTTATCTATAAGGGACATGTTGACAGTTGATCTATAGTTTACACAGCTGTAGAATTCCAACTTGAATTGTATAAATCAGATTGACAAAGAATCAAAGTGAATGTATTCCTGGATTTAGACTTTATCCTCTTGGAAAAGAGGACGTCAAACAAACACAAAAACTCTCATTTGTCAAATTTGGTAGCTCAAATTTTAATTTTTTTGTATGGCTTGCTCTTTTTTTTGAGGTGGAATTTTTTTCTACTCGAGTATAGATATGATTGCTCCCTGCAGATTTTTAATTGAACCTGTAGGATTTTATGATGATGCAATGTTTGTACGTCAAGATAAGATAGAAGAAGTTAGAGTGCACTGTGATATCGCACAGTGCATACCTGCTTTCTCTCATGAACATAACATCTTGGAAAATTTACACCATGAAAGCATGCATGTTCTTGCACACTGTATTCCTGCCCTGTGGTTTGATTTCAGAGAAATTAAAGTCCTGTTTTTCTGAGTTAAGCACTCTTATGACCCAACTGGGCACCGTGTAATTCATGGACTGGAGGCTTGGAGTGGAGTTATGGAGTGGAGTTTGGAGTGGAGTTTGGAGTCAAATTTTGGAGTCTGATTTTTTTTTTATGAGTTTGAGTTTTGTTATCAAGCACCAGCTAGTGCAATATTTAACGTGACTCTTAAGACTAAATTCAGTTAGTCTTGTTGATTGCCTAAAAATCTGCTAAAAAAACAGACAAATGTTTTTTTCCTATTTTATGTTAAATCGGTAAAGGGGGGAAGGTCTCTCATTTCCGTTTCATACTCCGTAATCTATTCCAGCATTCCAGGTTATTTTCTGCTCGTTGGAAATGCCTGAGATTTTCCGATTGTATTCTTGATTGCAATACCCAAAAATAAGAGCTACTGATGAATGCGTGATCTTTACATTGACAACTGCTCAATCATGGTATAAATATTTTCAAATTTAATTGGTCTTATTTACGTATGAAATTAAGATACAAAATTTATCAGATGACAACTCTATACTTTTATTATATTCCCATGTTGCTATTGAAGGTGACGCATGTGTTCCTTGAAACAGTGTAGTGTATATCCCTATATGATTAGAGTTATGTCCAAGACACGATGTAGTTACGATATCGACAGATTACTTTTTTATAGTATGCTACATTATTTCTTTATACTTATATGTGTATTACTTCGAAGTTTTCCTTTCTGTCACGATATCATTTCGGATCATAATTGTTCAATGGATTATGGTCCCAACCCGCAACCCCCAAAAATGCTGTTGCTTTTTTAATATGTGAGTAACTTGAATACAATCACTTTATGAAGTTTTCCTAATAGTGTCGATATCGTCATGTTCGCTAAACCCTTGGTACCGTAGTTGTCGTGGTATATGTGTGTCTATGTTTACTTTTCATTAAGGAAAATTGTAATTGCAATCGATATCGTTGATATCGACGATATCGATATCGACTGATTTTTGTCATCGCTCTTGTTTTTTTTCTTTATGCAAGACTTGTGCTTGTGTACTTTCTAAATACTAAGTTTGTCCTGCTGTCCATATCGTCGATCGACGATATCGTATCTATATCGAATCATGATTGTTAAAGACTTGTTTTATCAACCTTCACCCTAACCTTAATCTAAAACCTTACCCTAACCTTAACCCCTGACAATAACAACCCCTCATCATGTGTTTATTTAATTATTAATATAAAAAATGAATCAATATCGACATCGCTTTTGGTCTTTTATAATTATGTTATACATTAACTTGAAAAAAAAATGACAGATCAGGATCGATATCGATACGATATCGTCATGATATTGTCGACGATTATTACAATGATTAATGTTAATGATTATAAATTTCTTTGTTTCCTCAATTAGTTATTCACAACCAAATATATACTTATATTATGAAAGACATAGTATCAGTCATATTTGAAAGCTTGTCCTAAGAGTTAAGATAATACCAGATATTCATTTAAAATGATGATAGTTTGAAGAAGTCAGGTGTAGATCAAATTATCTATTACCTAAATCTCAGGTAGATATTATATTTATTAGTTTATTTATTTATTTATTTATTTATTTATTTTTTTTTTTTTGGACAGGTTAATCTTCTGGTCAACTTTACAAAGTTACTCTTTTTCCTCAAAAATGTATAACCCAAAATACTGTACTTTAATGAATAATATGCTGATGCGAATAAATGGGTCTGTTATAATCACAACACACTGCCTGCTCTTGTATAAATAACTCTTGACAGATTCTGATTAACTGAATATGTGGGACATACAGTAGCTGCATCAATTTCCTGCACATTCTTTCAGATTGGGACATGGGTATTAATTTCACTTTCATTGTCAATTTGAGTGTTATCTAAAACAGTGACAGTTCATTCTATGTTTTAATCAAATGTAACTGTTACATAAATAATGACCACAATTGCTTTCAACACATAATTAGATGATGATGATAAAACACCCTTAACTAAATTTTATCTTTCTGTCAAATCTTTGTTATTTCTGCTAAAACTTTATAGGTTTTTGACCACACAGGTGTATAAACAATGTAGGTTAAAAAATTGTTACAAGGTTGTTTGATTTTACATAGCTACTTCCATGTACGCATATGAAATTCCATGTAATCCATATTAGAATAAGAACTAGTCAATGATTTTTCTCTATATATAATTTACTTTGATTTGCACACATCAACTTAGTTTCTTAACGTGTGACTTTAAAAAAGATGATTAATTCACATAAATTTACTTAAAAAAATAAATTATATTATGATATGCATACAATATATTGGTAACTCACACTTTTAACAATTTAGAAGTTTATGGAAAGGAATGCACTATGATGCCAGTTAAAGGATCATGATATTTGTACTTCCTCTGAAATAATGCAATGATCTTAACACATGCATGCTGTTCTGTAGAGAACTAAATTAATTCAACACTAAGTCACATACACCAAAATTAAATGGTCATCGTTCACAGTTTAATCAGCATCTCGGAAACTGGGTGCATGTGAGATTCTGGCCTTTCACTAATTAGGAAATATTTCTATGAGCCAATGTAATCTTACAAAGCTTTCACTATCAATTAGAAAACTGACAGTCTATTTAATGATTGATAAAAATAAAATGAGCACTACAAAACAATAAAACTTTGCTTTTTTTAAAGTGTTATATGAACATTTGTTGTTTTCGGATGTCTGCAGCATTTTAAATGAAGATATTTCACATTGCATCTGTCTTTTAGAGTTATTAATTATTGCCAGACAATTTAAGTTAGTATTTGCAGACTGGATTAGATAATTTGATTTAGTTGGTGCATAGTAGGTATGATTGCTTTCATACTCTATAAACACCATAGCAGGTATAAATCTTAAAGGAGACAGTGAAAGAGTGATAAGGGCAATAGACAATAGTGTGAGTAAGCAAAGATGACAACACCAGGAGAGAATACAAACAGAATGAGAATGTGAGGGTGCAAATTTCTGAGAATGGGGGAGCGACAACTCAAGGAAAAGAGAGAGATTGTTATGGCTGTCGCTATAATGCTCTTAATGCAAGGAAGAGAGGGAGTGAGTGGACCTTTTAGTACACCATATGCATGTGTATAGAGGTATAATGTGTTTAACTTAATTTAAAACTAGTTATTATTTTTTGAAATTTTACATGGTAGGCATATTGGGTAATGAATAGTTGAGTGTATAATACTGAAAAACTGCCTTCTTATAAATTGATATAAATTCTGAACCTAATAATTCTTGACAAAATTGTTAACACGTCCAATCAAACCATATTTAAACAACCAGTAAGACCGACTATATCTGTTGATTAATTATATTCAACATAGTTTCCAAACATTTTGAAAGATCAAGGGTTATCTTGTCAGCATCATGTCTGTTTATTCACTACTGATGTAATTTTCTCAAGTTTCAAATACCGCACTTGCATCAGTGTTAGAAACTTGCAAATTTTAACTGGGTCATAGCACCTATATATATGAATTGCCAACCTATTTAGTTACAAGACATGAAACAGCTAACATTTATACCAAAAAATGAGACTTTGATACTAGGCAATTTCTTTAACTTCTTTTTTCCATTATTGTATAAAAAAAAATCCCAGACTCCAAAAATTGACTCCAAACTCCACTCCAAAATCCACTCCATAACTCCACTCCAAGCCTCCAGTCCATGAATTACACGGTGCCGACCCAACTGTCATGTATTTCAAATAGCGACACCAGTCAAAAGTGAAAATCATTCTGGGATTTCATTCTGAGTGTCTTATGTGCTGCATTTCAATTTTGAGTAATGTGCCAGGTAATGATAGGAATGAAATTTTCTCACATCCATTAGGCACAAACTTTCAGGAAATGTTGCATGTTAACTCTACATATCTACTTTGAATCAATTTGTTGGCCTTATATTTCAACTCCATTACGAACATTTATTTTGAGATGCTCTATAATATCATCAATTTTTGCTAGTTTTCTCTAAGAGTGGCAAAAGCTGTTCTCCGATATAAATATCCCCTAAGAGAATTTTGCACAGTTGCTCTGATCAAGATGTTTTCATTAAACTCATCTGTTTTTAAAAAAACAAGATACATGAAATCAAAGGGAGCAGAACTTTGAACCATGGATATTTTTCCCTTGTGTGGCAATATCATGAATCACTGGATCAGGGGTCACCTGGGAGGGGTTAAAATTTATGTCTTATCAGTTGACAAGGACAGAAAAATTGATAGAGAAATGCAGAGGGCCACGTACAGTATAGTCCAGGTGTGTAGAGCTGTTCCACCAATACACTGTGTCTACACACCAGGGCTCTTCCTGTACTAATGCCCAGGTGTGCAGAGCTGCTCTACCAATACATCTATACAGCAGGGCTCTTCCTGTACTAATGCCCAGATGTGTAGAGGACTACTACTGTACCAATACGTCTACACGGCAGGGCTCTTCTGTACTAATGCCCAGATGTGTAGAGGACTACTACTGTACCAATACGTCTACATGGCAGGGCTCTTCCTGTACTAATGCCCAGATGTGTAGAGGACTACTACTGTCCCAATACATCTACACGGCAGGACTCTTCTGTACTAATGCCCAGATGTGTAGAGGACTACTGCTCTACCAATACATCTACACAGCAGGGCTCTTCCTGTACTAATGCCCAGATGTGTAGAGGACTGCTGCTCTACCAATACATCTACATGGCAGGGCTCTTCCTGTACTAATCAGGATGCAGAGGAGTAACTCAAGGTCAGAGAGGAGAAATGAAGAAGTCAATTAGATTTTTTTTTTCAACAGTCTTGAGAATACTATAAGGAAATAGCAAATTGAAGGAAGGACTTGAGAGTGAAGGGATATCCGGAGGTTCTTTATAAACTCACTTAACAAATTAATGACATTTATAAAAAACAAGAAAACTACACGAACTTCCTTTAATTTTATCCTTCACCTTGTGATTTATTGAAAAGATATCAATAAATGAATATATCTTTTGATTGAAAGTTATTCAACAAGAATTAAATTTCTTTTCCCCTTTTGAGTGTAACCATTCTAGAAAATCTTAATCATCATTTTATGCTTATAAGGAAGTGTGTTTACTAACTTTTAGGTATGTTGCATGACTTCTACCTCTTAAGAAATAAAAGAAAAATATCCTCTGTTTTATCAGCACAAATATTGCTATCCTTTTCAGTACAAATATTTATTCTGAAAAGCTTAGAAAATAAGAATTATCATTGCATTCAAAAGGTTGGTATGTTTAAGCATTGATGGTCCATCATGCAGTGAGTGAAAGCAACATACCATACAATATTAGAGCACTCATGCAAGGTCTACAAGCCTACATGATCCTCCTGTTTCAAAAATTTGGAAACCTTATTCATTTCTGATAATAAAGGGTACACTAAAGAGGGATAGGATAAGTGGGTACAGACCACATCTGTAACAGATCTTCACATTACAGGACATGAGTGGGCTCAGAATTGCAAGCAGTAGCAGATGTGCTAAGATATAGATATTTTTCTCTTTACTGCTATTTATTTTTATATATTTGATTGAAATAATCACATATAAAGACTACTTGTGAATTGAAACCCCATTCAAACAAAATAAAAATTCAAAATGAATGAAAGGTAAATAAAAAGTTCAATGGAAACCAGTTCTGTGAAAAGGATTTCAAAAATCTATTTTTGATATATCTGGAATATATTTCTTTTTCCCAAGTTCCATCTTTCATCAGAAAGTAGGTCAGTGGATAAAAGAACAGACAACTTTTTTGTTGTCCTGAAATTTTTGACAGTAATGGAAACCCTCTCTAGGTATAGGGATTGGAAATTGGGTTCTTTTGAGGTCTAAGAAAATTAATCAATTGAACACTGTGATTCTATAGGTCCCTGTTCCTGTCACAGCCCTCTCAAAGGAGGATTTGAAAATTCTTGATAAGAGCAGCACAGGGGGTGCTAAAATAAAATGAAATATTGATTGGGTTTCGCTTACATTTCTACTGTGGCTTAACGTTTCAAGTTTGATCGCAATAGAATTAACATTATCAATTTGTGTTTTGTTCTTGTATCAGAATGGACCCCTAAAATCTTATCGGGTGCTATACACGTCTTTGAATCCAAACTTTTAAGGATTTAACTATTATCATTGACTGCCACCTAGGCAGAAGTCATGAAATAAGGGACGAAAGATCTAGAATTTCGGCCATTTATTTTGCATAGTAAATGCAGATGAATGTTGAAAAGCAGATTGCCCATTTAATCATTTGAAATAGATACTTTTTTAATTTGATTATAATTCTTTAAATGGATGGAATATCAGTTGCACATTGAGGAATAAATATGATCAGATTTTGGCTTGGGTTGGACTGACGTAGATAAGCAGTTAAAATCAAATAATTACTTCAGTACCAGTGGAATACAATGTTAATGAATGCAAACATAAAAAAAAGCTGTAATTTACATTCGATCAGCAAAGATTAAATGAGTGCAGATCAAATAGGCATATGATATAAAAAATTATTCAGCAGTTGCTCTTTTTTGTAATGACAAACAGACAATTCTGGATTGTGAACGCATTAAGGCACACATGTGCAGATGTCATTAATGCATCATGTGGAATAAGTGCAAGACCATTAGACCAATAGAAATTAATGACAAATTGGTCAAGATCATGTTTACTCCATAGCAACAATTTATAAAGAGACTTATTGTCTTTCATGCCAACCACAAACAGAATTATTCAAAAAGTCAATGAAGTTGACACTTAAGAAGACGAATCTGAGTTTGTGATCGTCTAATCGGAGTGGGAACTGTTAACACAAGTCTCCACAGACAAAGATCTTATCTCTTCTTAGTAAAAAGCTTCTCTGCATATCGCCTTTAAAATTTTGCTAGTTTTTCATCACTCAAATTATCTCCAGATTTTCAAAGCAGAGCCTGTTTTTATTTGATTAAAGAAGATCTACTGTTTTCAATTATTGGCTAGCAAGGGTTTTCTGGCTGCTAGATTTTCTGGTGTTTAGGGACTACTAGGTGTCGAGTCATCTAAATTTATGATCAATTTTTATTGAAATTTTCACACTATTGTGGTAATCCTTATTGAATTTTATGGATAAAATTTGAGAGAATGATCTGTTTTAAAACCGTGGATCTTAACAATCTGGAAACCTGGTATATGTCATATAATTTTCTGCAAATTGATTTCTTGTAAAATGATTTGTCTGATTTTATTTCTGTTAATGATTTACAACTCTAAGAAAATAAATTACGGGGAGGATGCAGGGCTTTACATATTCACAGTGAGTAGAATAATTGATGAATTCATAAATGCTACACTAATACTTAATCAGTCAAGCCTTCAATAAATGATCTATTGAGGTAGTATTTTCTGAATAATAAGAAGTTCAAGGTCCAATAGTGGAACATTTCAGTGACAGGAAATTGCAAGACATGACAGTTCTTGACCTGGTGTCTGAAGCAATACCAGATGAATTGAGGCAGACAATGTTTCCATGTTTCCTGTTGTTATTGAAGGTCCTTAGGGGAATTCACCTGTTGAACATGACAACAGAGAGCTAGGAACATGTTTCTGACTGTCTAATGCCCTGTGTCACAGGGCCAGGGTCAGACCATGAAAGCAGGGTGCACATCACTTAATGTGAGGTGTCTTGCTTGTTTATCTGGTTATCTGATGTTGAAGATGAAGTCTTTTTGCCCCGTTGTTTTTGCTGATAACCTTAGAATACATGGCTGTTGCTGGCCACTCTGGTTCAGAACCAGTATTTCATGGTGGGTGATCAATCAGGGGGTCATTTAGCTTGATATCAGTCAGTTCATCATGTTATCAATCCCCTCTGGATTGTGATTCACCTCAACTCTGTTATAGCATACACCCAATATGCATGTACATGTTCTTTGAACTTTAGAGGCATAGTGTTCATAGGCACCTTCTGCACCTTACAGCATTGAACTGTTAATGATTTTAGTCCCAGGGGAGTCTGCTACTGATAGATCAGCATTAATAATTGACCGTAGCTATAAACCTGTTTATGGTTGCTGCTGGATCTCAGTATGGCTTTTATTGGATTGGATTGTGCCTGGCATGGCTTCTGGACCTGTCCTTTCAGTCTCTGACATCACCTTTCACTTTCTTGGTCTTATCTCTGTTAATTGCTTGGTAGGTGGGCTTATTAGTAATCTATAAGCAATTCATTAGGATTCATACAGCACCATCTGATGGAAGTCAGATTAGCTTCATCTGTTTATAGAGGGATTATCTGCTTGTCTTCTGCCACAGTAGAAAAGGCTTTTTAGATAAAATCATGTCAGAAGACTAAAGATAGAATTGGCAGATGGGTATGTTCTATAGTACCAAGAAGACAGGGAGACTTTCCTGTTATTGGCAATATCCATTCATCGTAATCTTTACTTGATAAACAATAAATGGTACAGTAAAACACCCTTCCAGCAAACACCTTATGATGAATTGATGCTTCAACTAAGGGGCTTTTTTCCCTGACACTTAAAAATATATAGTGAACTTAATGTCTAAAACAAATAATGTTTATAACTACTAAACAAAATCGTCCATCCCTGGCACTTCACTGCAAGAAGGTTTTACTGTATTAACAATTCATACATATTTTAGAATATAATCAACATTCTATTAAAATTATGAAATATAAAATTAATTTACTCTTAGCTTTTTCTGGTCTGACTTTTTAAATCAGATTGACATTTCAATTATGCATTCAATTTGGCAAATTGAATCAATGTGACACTTTCTCACAAGATTCCAGACATTTTTTGACTTAAGGGTTACATTTTTTGGCATCCATTAGTGATTTTTTTCTAATTTGAAAGTACAGAAAAATGCCTTGAAGAGCTAGGTTGACTTTTGATGTAAAGTCACAAAATAATACCCAATTGTTTTAATGTCCAAATATAGTTAAGATAATAAAAGCATTAGCATAAATCCCTGACTAACGGATACATGGATTTTCAAAATTATTGTAAGTTTGAATCTGAAAAAGAGCCAAAAGATTAATACTTGTCTCAAACTTGAGTAATCTTGAGCAGTGTTTATTGTAGCATTGCTCATAAAGTAGGTGTTTAACAGTTTTAAAAACACTTTATCTTTTAATCATAGCCCTTTGGCTTTTTTTTCACCAGTTTTGATTTTTTTAAATCCATAAACTTGTTCTCCGCTGGGGATAGAGCTTATTTCTAAATGTCATTACTTACTAGGGGGTAGTATAACACTTATATGTAGGTTTCATATCTTTCTTAAGGGGAAAATTATTATTCCAAAAGAGAAGAGTTTTAAATGGCTCCTTTATAGTATCTCTCCAAATCAGCTTTGATTGTTTTGATGTGGTTGGAGTGACCTTGGTCTTGTTTAATGGTAATCCTTTCTTATCCCTATACATGGTGTGGGGTTTTATAAGATCTAAATTAATTTCTAATGCACTTTCCTTTTTGTTTTTAAAAAGAAACCTTTTGTGTTTTTAGTTGTTGTTAGACACCAGTTAATATAAAATGAATGTATTACAAAACATGACTCAATAGAAGACAGATCAAGATTTTTGTAATCTGATATGATTTACGCCTCCTCTTCCTGACTAACAGGGGATTTTGTCTGTTTGGAGAATAATCACTAGATTACCTTAGTACTATATTGTATTTATATTGAGCTTCTTCAGACAAAAAATATGAGTAGATGAGATTGCAGAAATTTTTAAAATAAATAAAATTAAAATTTTGGCCTCAATGTCAATAAAAGATTATTAACAATAGACAAACTACAATTACTGCACTCAAAAAGTTTACGAGTTCATGAACAAGCGCAGTTCTTTTTGTAATATCATCAAAATAATCTGCAGTTTTTAATCTGTTGGACATGTTCCATTTGGCACTGTGACGCTACTACTACATTGGGCAGATTTACAATGAGATTGGAGCAAAACAAAATCACGAGGGATTTCTTCACAGTGTACCCTTTTATACGGCTCGAGTGCGATTGTCTTGAGGTGGACTGAAAATAGCCAAGACCAATGACCCATCCAAGTTACATGTATCTTTACTTTCTATGTTCTTATTTTGAATAATTTGTGGATGGGATACATTTAGTTATTAGATAAAGACTAATTTTTTAAATCACCTGTAATAAGACAGGTTCTGGGTTGATATTTTGGCTGCTTTGTAGTTTCCTGGTACCTGATGACTTTGTTTAGGTTAAACTACATAGGCAAGCTGTAAATTGAAACTAAAAAAATTTGATTCAATTAAGAAAATACAGAGGTTACTATCACTTCACGAAAGTCACAGTGAAGACATTTCTTGTTTATAAATGACAAAGCAATACATAAATTAAACAAGTCTTGGAGTATTAAAACTCTGGTAGCATAACCTAGGTTTTTAATAAGTACAACAAATAAATAGACAGATTTTTGTTGATATAGGTTGCAAGGTTGGGCCATTTTGGAAGCCGTGACGCAAGAAAAGGCACCAGGGCCCATATATTTGCACATGCCATTAGTTTGTCAATATGTGTTTAGGAATCCTGTAGACTTTTTAACTATCACTCTATACACCACAGAGAATTTAATTTCTGTAAAGAACTAGTCAATAATTCGACTTGATACACCCTTAACTCAGTTTCTAATAAATTACAACAGTGAATTAGAAAATTGATTTTTCCTGCCAAATGATGCCATAAATTTATTTAGATTGTTTATTTAACACTGTTAATCCAAGAGAATTGTTCAAATATTATTTTACCATCATTGTTACAAATATTCAAATAAAAGCACTGAGAAATAATAAGCAGGAAAAAAAACTACTGGTTAGTCCTGGCAATGCGTTTTGAGATATGGTAATGTGTTCTTCATAATTACATGGTAATTGTGAAATGACAATTCATTAAGTGTAGGGACTAACTATCATAATTCTTATTGTGTATGTGGTCATGTGGCATGTCATAAAATACAGGATAGTCTGTTTATGTCCATATTTCTATGATAAATCAACTTTTTTGGCTTGAACTCTGTATTTTGTTGACTTAGTGATAAGTTAGTTCATCATTTACCACTTAGCTCAGAATTGGGATAGGAGGCCCATCTTTGAAAGTTTGGATTGCAATGGTTGTAAGAGAGTGATTCTTGGGAAATCGGGTATGTCAGACATGCTCAGATAGATGCATGACTATACAAACTCTGCTATCAACTAGTAGATAGTGAGACAGATAGATCTAGGGAAGCCATCTCTTCATACTGTTATCTACATTTATCACACCTAAGCTTCATTATTTTATCAAAGACTTCTCTGCATAGTTCAGTTTCTGTGCTTGACAGATTGCATTTGTACCAGTACATGTATCCAGTAAACTTTCTTTTATTTATTTGGTTTTCACTGGCATAATTAGGAACATCCATGATAAATGGAAGTCACAAAACTTGGTACGCAGGTGTACCTTATTTGTCATGATGCATGAACTGAGAAATGGGCTGTTATATACATGTGAAAGGGTCGTAGTATATGCTGTTGGCAAATATCCACAATGAGAGAACTAGTCTTATCAGGTCAAGCAGGATGTCTTTTACATCCATCCCTTACTTCTTCAGAAATGTGGAACAGAGGGTTCTGCTATCCCAAAAATGAATTGAAATGATTTCTTTTCCCATTGGTGTTAATTCCTCGGTGGTGTTAAAATAAGAATATGATTTTATACCCTACTTTTTATGTTAATTTCGGTATTGTTGTTATTCATGCTCGTCTGAATGGACTGCTGAGAATTTTTCCCTTAATTCATACAGAAGCTTTTCCAACACAGCAATTTCTGTGTGAAATAGGGATATAATTTGAGTGAGAAGAGACTTCCCACAGAAATTGTACCCTGGTTCTTTGTGAACTAAAGGATTTCACATCATTTTCTGCCTGCCACTTTAATTTTACCTTCCTACCTGATGTATTTCATAGTGTTCAGTGTGAACTGGGACCTTAATACAATGTGGCATTCCAGCATGTGTTACCTGAATTTACACATCTGCATTTTGTTATATAGTTTAAAGTAAATGATGAACTTAAAATTTTGATAAAAGTGAAAAACAGTTATAGAAAATGTGTGGTGTTTTAAACAGCTACCACATGTACAAAAACAAGTTGATTGATTAAATCAGATTTAAGATATGTAGAAAATGAATTAAATTGTATAAAGTTGTTAAAAGCATGAATGATTTGATTTATAATGGTAATGGATTGACATGACTTGAGTATTTTGAATGAATAAAGAAAATTTATTCCACAGATTTGCAAGGAGTGCAAGTTTACAGAGGCGAAAGCGGCAATGCTCCCCATTACAAACTTATCCAAGTTGAAAAGGATTCCATGTTACTTGGAGCAAGGTACGGTACTGGCTCAAAAATTGGGAGATTCCTGAAAGTTCATTTTTAGAGTTTTCACTATGAATTGTGTGTAATTTTATGCAGAATATTATGCGAGGACGACTATAATGAGGAGAGAGTCATGCAGTTGAATAATTAACACTGTTATTTAGGCTGTGAGAGCTTTGAGATTCTAAATTAAAAACCACAGAGAGAAAAAAAAAGTTAACCGCACAAAAATTATACATTTATATGGAGGACAGGAAGTAGAAAAGAAAGATGAGATATTGTAATTTAATTTTGCAATAACAAACTGGGATGGTAGGAAACCAGATCTGGTTCATTTATGTTAAAATTAAGTGATTCACAACCAGAGAGATGGAGAAAATGTGCATGTTGGGCAATTTGGAGAGGAGTAAATGATGAGAGCAAACACTGTACATATGTTCTTACAGACTGGTAAATTCAGTTAAATGAAATAATTATTTTGATGTGCAGTTTGTATCAAATAAAAGCTGTAACCGGAGAATCCAGTCAACGTTTTCTGAGAAAATGAAAGGTTTTTATTTTTAAATCTTTAAAACTTGGCACCGACCTGCTGTTGAAGTGACCCATTAAGTGTTGAAAAGCAAGAATTGAATAGCTACTTCTTTCTTGCCCTCCAATGATTAGATATTGGAAGATAATGGTCAGAGTATTGGGTCTGGCAAATCTGATAGTGAAAAATGAAAGCTTAAATCAGCAAACATGAAAGCCTGAATCAGCAAACTTCAACAATGTTTTCCTCTTTAATGAATTGTTTGACTGAGTTTCATTTTGAAGAGAAACACTATTCATTAATTGTATTTTCACTCTAGAGGGTGAATGAAAGAGAACATTAAACTATATTGAGACTTTCACATTTTCATCTTTTCTTTTTCAGAAACAAGATGTACAACATCAGTATGGCGACACTAGAAGAAAATGTTTTAGAGGTAATTTATGAAGTTTCATTAAGATTTTAATGGTAAAGCAGAAGGTTATGTAACACATGAAACACAGGTGGATTGCCCCCAGATGAAGGAACTGAACAGTGCTATCCTGTTTTTTAAGACCAGATAAAAGACCAAATCATGATGATATAATTAAAAACCCTATAGCTATCCCATTCAGAAGCACCTATTACACAACTATGCACATAACAGTTTCCTGAAGTGCCCCAGAATCTGGAGCATAATGACTATTATGCATTCTCCATTCCAAGTGAAAGTAATAAAGTTAATGTTTTTCCTGCTGCTAGAATCCACAGGTTAAATAGCACCTTAATCTGTGAAGTAGATGACATACAATACTGTATTGTATGACTTACGTCTCAATGGAAGACAAAGCTTGGGGAGTGTCTTTGTCACCTCTGTCTCCCACACCTGGGGTAGTCACCCTGCTGACTGGATTTGTCAACAGATGGATCGGACAGGCAGACCAAGGATCATAATCAAATCCTCATTAAACCACAGTGTCCCCCTGTCAATCACGTGTCACCCTCTTGTAATGAATACAGAAGCCCTTATTTTCTTTCATTATTGAGTTTTTTATCATTGGGGCAATCTAGGGTATAGCTCTGATATATTTGTTATATATTGAGTCTGACACAACCCTGATTGGCAGTTGTTACTTCTACAAGATGTACTGCACTGTGATGTGCATGCCAATGTTATGATGATTGTGTCAAAATCACCCAGCCCTATAAATAAATAAATGTACCAGTAATCTATTAACAATACACATAGGTTTTATCTTATCTGCTGTGTTCTATCTTTAGAGAGCAAAAATAACAAGGTGTGATATATTGTATCTATATAGTTTAAAGTGCAGAGATGTTGATCAATGTTTGATAATTTTTTATCTTTTGACAGAGAATTGAATGGGAACCCAGAGAGTTTGACAAAAAAGTCTGTGAAACCAAAATGAAAACGAAGGTAAGCTGTATTATCAGGTTGACCTTCAGCTAGATAAAAACAGCACAGAGTACTCTATAGACCTCAACCAGAGTGACATTTACATCAAATCTGTGACAGGCTGAAAAACAAATGAGTGAAAGCGATGAGCTAGATGACAATTCAAAATTCTTTATGCAGTCTCATTTCTGTCACTTTGTGGAACCTAATTATGCACACAAGACGTTTTTAATCCCCTATTAGTGTAACCATAGTCATTCACTGTGTCCACATAAATCTCCTCCTGAAAAACATACTCAGAATCTGGTGTACAAGAGGACAATTACATACTTATGGAACTGAAACATGCTATATTCGTACCCTTTTAGGGCTAATGATATTTGTCAGTGTGAGGTTACCTTGGTCATTAAGAGTGTAATATACACCTCAAGTATACACCTGCAAATGATCTGAGCAGGTATGAGTACCCAGTGTCAGGGGTCCCGTGGTCGATTGTTTACTCTTGAGGTAGGAAAAACGGTAACAAGAGCTCTCATTCCATATCTTTTAGCATATCAAGAGACTAACAGTGTGTGTGCTTAAGTTACTCAAGGTTAATTAGGAACTTATCTTTGGGTTATCACTGCGGCCTAGTTTGAGAAGACAATGGACAAATGGGCCATGATAAAACAAAAGATACCAGGTTTCTCATGTTCTGGATTAGATTAATGTCTAGAGATTCCAGTAAAATTCATTTGGTCTATTTATTTCACAGCTGTCTATTTTTATGTCCTCTCCAATATTGCAGCAAATGTTTCAGAACAGTTTCATACTGGGTGTTAAAATGCCCATCTCCAGAAACATCATTACAATCAATTTCACTATGAGCATCATTGGGGTAAAATATTGATTAATCCTTTTGTAAATGAATAATCTAAATGCCTTAGGACTTTTCTTAGTCATTTTCAGGGATTATGAATGAAGCAGCTCTTTACAAGTTCATGTGCACCAAGAATTTTCTGTTGTAAAGAAATAAACAAACCAAATTGTAAAGAAAAATCTCAGGGGGTGTTTTTTCTTCATATCTTTTATCTGATTCACATTTCAGAAATTAAAAGAAAAGTTTTCAGTGTGCCTAATATTTTATTGAATGTGTTGACAGACCTGAAATCTTGTTTATACAGTTTTGAATAAATCTTTATGATAATCTTCTTAATTAAAGGCGCATGGACATGAAAAATCAGCTTTCACTAAAGAGTTTGGGGGAAAAAGTCTATAGCTTCATGAACAGAGCATTAATTGTAATGACTTGTGATTTGTTTCATAGAGTCCCTCCCATTTTTACGTAATACAGATATCAAGTTATGTAATAAATGCAAACTAATAATGCTATCGGACTGTTGTTCGTTCTTGTCAGCTTCAGTTGTGCGTTTTACGACATGAGACATTAACAATATTTTGTCTGCATCTTTATAATTCCCCAACTAAGAATAGGCAGGTACATGGAAAAAAACAAAGCTATCCTTTGTCACTGACCTGATGGTTTTACTATATGAAATATCTATGTATGTGACACACCCATGATGTTTTTAGGTGGATTAAGTAATATGAACTTCTTTAGCATCTCAATGTGTTATAACTGTCAATATATATGTGTATGTGGTGAGGTTTTCCACCCAATTCAAATATGGGTGTGAAATAACAAGCTCTGTTTTCTCAAAAAAAAAAAGAAGTAGATGTACTGCTGGTGAAAGAACTGTACTGTGTGAAAGCATTGCTATAAATATATATAATGAAAGGTTCAAATATTCAACCAAAGAAAAATCACAACATGCAGCAACATATAATTTGAAATAAAATGCATCTTGTCATCATTTCCAATAACAGTACTATCAATTATGACATGAAGTTTTTATATAATTTAACATGGGTTATTTTGACCAAAGTCAAGTTGTTTGTTTGTTAGACTGTGCCTACTTCCTGAGCTCTAAATTAGGGGTTTTCTTCTTTTGTCTTTTTTAGGAAGAATGTCAAAACCATATTAGGGTCATTGGCAAGAAACCATCAGGGGAATTATACGTGTGTGGTACCAATGCGTTTAAGCCAAAATGTCGCACCTATGTCAAATCGGAGGTAGGTTTGGTCCACTATTCTTGTATAACAGCAGCGGAAAAATCCATAGTAAACCTATTATGCATGCTTATCTTATAATTCTGTGAATGAAAATTTGTTATGTTGTAAGGATACTAAGTGGTCAATTGGTCATTATCAAGATCATATGCTTCAAAATAAGGGAAAATACGACCAATTGACAATTTAAATAGCAATTTGTTATTGCCAAGTTTTAATTGTTCTTTGTGAAATGAAAAATTGCTTAGTTTTAATTTTTTAATTACATAAATAAATAGATTCCCTTTTTTGAGAAAATGTCAGTGCTTTGAATGTCAGTGCGAAATATCAATTAATTAAGCTAGAGACATTATTTGTTCATGAAAAGAAAATAATGACATAGTATGTAGGGATCTGTAAATTTTACACCATTCCCACCATTATTGAATAACGACTACTGAAAACTTTCCCTGCCAGTCATTCTGTCTCCCAATCCAATATATTACCGGTCTATTTTTAGACATCAGGACTAGCCAATCAGACATTTATTAAAAACTTTATGATTATTTGATAATTCATTGACACTTGAAAATTGATTACTGTAGTTTTAGTATGGGCAAAGTCATATAGTAACAGTACACCTTCTAAAAATTGCCTTAGTTTGGTTTATCTATCATCAGACGTAGAAAGCTGGGTTTCTGATTTCTTCAAGACCAACGCACTGGGATTTCTTCTGATCAGTTTATGTTTTACGACCTTCTCTTTTAGTATTTAGGCTGATGGGATCTTTATCACCTTACTGATAATAGTCCAGGAGAAGGGGGCTAGTCAGAAATATGATGTGTGTTATGACACTTGATTACAGTAAAAATAAGCTTTTATCAGAGTGAGAGGGGTCTTAACTTTTGGCTTTGTATCAAAATGATTATGTAGGACACAGGTGTGCAGGTCTTAGCTATCTGTGGGTGACAGGTTTGGTTGTAGTCATCTATGCTTTACATCACTTGACAAGACTACAAAATCTTTCCAAGAATTCACAAAATTTTGTAAACTTTGTGATACAAAAACAACAATTAAGTAGATTTGATACAGGGCAATAGCCTCTTTGTTACAATAATGAATCCTTGTAACATAAGATTCTACCCTATAGATTACAGATGACTCAGTATATTATAAGGGGATGGACCAATTGTGTGTGGGGTGGGGGGGGGGAGGGGGAGGGGGCAGTGTTTAATGATAGAGCCAGTTAACCCAACATCCTGCTTTGACCAAAGTCCCCGAAAGGTCACCAATAAGACTATTAAATTAGTGGTTTTCTAAAGTTCAACAAACTAAACTTTAACGTGAGGCAAGCAAACAAATTATCAACTAAGAGCAAATGCTCTCCTGAATAACAGGATGTTTATTTTCCTAAAATTGGCCTAAAATGGATAAATACTCTGAAGAAATAAGTTTGGGCTAATTCTTATAATGCCATATTAAACAAACATTGTCTTTTAATGCACTCTTTTGAGTTTATAATCTAAATAAAACAGCATGAACATTTTAATTAAGTTTTAAAAACTAAGACCTGGAAAACAGAACACATAAAGAAATATTTATTCTAGTACTATACCTCTCAATACATGTATATCATAATGCTAGAGTAAATATATTTATATTTATATATATATATATATTTTTTTTTTTTTAATAAGAAAGTTTATCATCCAGGTAATTGGAAATTCATAATTTTCTATTTAGGAGATGACATATGTAATGAAGGCAGAGGAGAAAGGAATCGGACATTGTGCCTTTGATCCAAGCCACAACAGTACTTATGTATTCTCAGGTCAGTCCCAAATCAAATGTGGGTACAACATGACAGCAATGTTGCCATGTCATATCAGTGCTTCATTATGTCTAATTGAATTTTCAATACACATGTATTTCACTACTTGGTAAGAAAGTCAACTTCATTTTAAGAATGGATTCCTGATAGGCATATTCCCTATGAACAATATGTCTGAAATCATTTGCAGTGCCATTCAATCAACATCCATTTAACCCTAATGGATAGTGCTAATCCCCAATTTCCATAATATCTCCATTCCTAATACATTATGTTTTCCTACTGGGATTTAGAAAATTGCATGGTAATACTGGTCTGTTATAATGCTTCTATAGAACTCAGCAGTTGTCTAACTGCAGATTATGCACTTGGTTAACTAAAGTGTAAGCACATTCAGATTTAGGTAGTTGATTGGAAAACAAAAAAGTATAATGGAGCTGTGTATACGTCAATGTTGGACCACCCCCCAGAAATGGCTTCCAGCTAGACATTTTGGCCAGTAGTGATAATGTCATTATATTAAATAGAGTCTGCATGACAAGAGACTTCATCAAAAACTGCCTACTCAAAGCCATAAAATAATAAAAGGCAAAAAGATCACTCATGCCTCTATCATATTTTTAATATGTTGAGTTGAAACAAAAAGGAAGTAAAAGATTATGCTATGAAATTGTCTATCATGGCAGCAGACATACAGGAGCTATTGCAGTAATCCATGCTTGGTTGAGTTTAATAAGTCTGATGTTGAGTCGTTAAGAACATGCAGACCTACTCTTTGTCAGAGATAAGCTTGCCTATCACTATCTATTGGCTGTCCAAGCAAACAGACCCTTTGAACCTCCAGATATGTTTTGGTGTTCTGTAATTTACCAGACAGACTTCCAATCAGGAATTAATCAGTTTATCTCTTTTTGTGTTTTTTGCAGATGGCAAGCTGTTTTCCGCCACTGTGTCCGATTTCTCTGAGAGAGACCCACTTATTTTCAGCACCGATTATGGCCGAAATATTCTGAGGACTGAACAGCATGACTCCAAATGGCTGAATGGTACTTCATCTCACTGCATTTGAAAATTTAAAATTTCTAATTTTCAAAATTCTTGTATTCTCAATATAGAGAGGAATTGTTGGTCTAGTTTAGTTCTTCTAATTACTTGTACTCCTCATATATTCAACATATAATATGTGAAATAAGCACTTTAAAGGATACATATATATATATATTTAGAAAAAAATATGAATCTATCTAGATTAGGTAAAAATTTTTATAGTTGTGTATGTGTTTTTGAGAAGTTGACCTATTTAGCTTTTGTTATGAAGACTTTTGTATTTCTTGAATGAGATGCTTGAGAGACTTTGTAAAGAATTATTTTCCCATAAATATGTGTTTATTCAGAATGGTCAACAGCCCTTGTTATAGAAGGGCTTTATCTATACATCTTAAGTTTTCAACATCATGTGACATTACCTTGCAAAACATATATTTTCACCCCATATAGTTTTGTTTCTAAAAATATTAACTTTCTCAAAATCAGATGATATTTCTAGGGCAGATTTAGGATACCTTTTTATAATTTTGCACTTGGTAGCATCATAAGTGTTAAATTTACATAGACCGAGAGTAAAGGTTATATTTATGACAAGATGAGCTTGATAACTTTGACACGATATTGCTTTGCTAAATCTGTCTCTCTTGTTATGAAAATGAATGGATTAAGAAACCTCAGTACATACATAGTAATCATCACCTCACAATTTTTATGTTCTAATTTATCTACCTCCAGATCCTAACTTTGTCAGTTCCTTTGACATTAAAGATAAGATCTACTTCTTCTTTCGGGAGACTGCAGTGGAACATATCAATTGTGGAAAGGTAATTTATTTCTCATTGACTTTAATAAATTCATAATTATCCCAGAACCAGATGCACCCTGTGTTCCAGCCTTTCTGGTCAGCCATATTTTGTCACTGTTCAGAGTCACTGTCCAACTCTCTGACAACACATTTCATCTTCAGTAAATCTCCAACTGTGACCATTTTTGTCAAAACCCACTCCCTGCCACCTTACCTGGCGGAAGAACAAATTACCTGTACCTTTGGCGATGAGGCTATTGCAGATGGAATTTATTATTATGCCCAAAAAGTAGTTGTTGAAAAAATTATACATTCATGAGAATCTTGAAGCATACAGGGTTTCTGTGATTAATAGCATCATGGTAGCAATATGTTAAATGTGACAAATTGGATAGCAAATGCTAGAGCCAAAAATATACTCATTTTTTACAGAACTGTTACAAATATATTTGTCTTGCACGTGCATCTATAGTCTATTACTCTTCAACTTGTGAAATCTTCTATAGAGTGAAATATTGACTTGTTTTTTTTAAGCTTACAAAGTAACAAGTGCATGTATTTTTTAGCAAATTTATTAATTTTATCATTGTAGACGGTGTTCTCAAGAGTGGCCAGAGTGTGTAAAAATGACAGAGGAGGCCAAATTATGATGAAAAACATCTGGACTTCATTCTTTAAGGCCAGATTAAACTGTAGCATACCTGGAGAATATCCCTACTACCTGGATGAAATTCGTAAGTGTCCTCAAATTAAACAGAGAAATCCTAATGATTAAACAATCTCCATTGGGCTGTAATAACAAGGAAGGAATTCTTACCTTCACTGATGTGACAATTTGACAGCAATTAGAACTATGTACTTTAATGTATGTTTTAACTATCTGATTATACCCAAATAAAAATACAAATTAAGGAGAATTCCAGAGAAATTGTGGGGTTATTACCTTGTGTATTGTTCCTGCTATAATAAAGCTGTCATTAGGTCTGGATACAATACCTTTGTAGAACTCTTAACAGATTCTTATATACAGACAATTATTACTCTCTGCTCTGGAAGAAAATTTTTTTGTGGCGACTGTAATGGAAATTCTTATGTAACACTCTCACAAGAAGTTTAATACCTGTCAAAGATGCTTTTCCTTGAAGTGAATAGCATTGGGTAAATGACGTAAAGTGTGCATACTTTTATTGAACCACAAGAAGAGTACTTTTACCTTTTACATGTCTCTCTTACAGAATCTACATCAGAAATGGGTCAAGGAAACTACATGTCAACGGATAGAAGTGATAATAGGACAGACATGTTTTATGCAGTCTTTCGCACTCCTGAAAATAGTATCCAGGGCTCAGCAGTGTGTGCATTCAAATTATCAGATATCGAAAAAACATTTAAAGGCAAGTTCAAAGGTCAAGAGTCAACATATCATAATTGGCTCCCTGTGTCACACCCTAAACCTGACAGGAATCCACACCCCAGCACCTGTGTCAATGACTCATACCAGATCTCTGAACCAATGCTCAATTTCATCAAATCACACACTCTTATGGATGAAGCTGTTCCCAGTGCTGGGGGAAGTCCGATCATTGCTCTACCCACTTTCAAGTAAGTATTTAAGATAAATTTAAGATTTACTTGAAGTTCACACTTTATTAACATCTCAGAAATACACAATCAAAAGCAGATATCTGAAGAGACCTCACAACAAAAGAGTCCTGTCTTTGCTTATTGTAAGTTAACCACTGTGTAAAAATAACCTTTTGCAAGTTAATTAACTCCGTGATGAGAGTTTAACAGTTAGAAAAACTATAAATCCCCTAAATATGGAATAATAAACTACTGTAGAAATAGGTTATTAGATGAAAAAAGTCAATACTGTCAGTTAATTAATATTTATCATAAACTTGTGATGAATTGTCAGAAATGAGGTGTTCCCCCTGATTGATTGTACAGTATTTCTGTCTCCTTTAAGAATTATGCTTAGTATTGTTCCAAGTTTGATTACGCTCTGTATTTTATGGCCCCGTTTTCCGTAAATGTCATTTCATTAAACCATGTATCCCACCTTCTTTTAACTTGATTGATAGTGGAAGTGTTACAATTCACAAAAATTTTACACATCAAATAGGAGTTAATGCATGTAATTTAGTCATCAGTTGTAGTATTGTAAAACAGGAAGTCAGACATTGAGGCTATGATGTAACATTGTCTCAGATTGATTGGAAACAGTCAAATCTTATAGCTCTAAAAATATACTTAAAAAAAATATGGTTTATTTATCTTAAAGAAATATCAAGCTGAAAATCTCATTATTTCTGAGATAGCGAAGAACTCCCTCAGATACATCTGTGTGGTAATGTCTAAGTAGTAAAAGTGATCACATTAAATGCAAGTATGAGACACAGCACAGACAAGTAATCAAATCCAGCCTATCTTATCATGTGAAGCCAGGTGCTTGGAGGTTCTTTTTTGCACAGCTTTCATATATGTTTCTGTACTTCAGAGGCAGAATGACCCAGATTGCAGTTGACTGGCAGGTTCATGCTGGTGATGGCAGATACTATGATGTCATTTTCGTTGGAACTGGTGAGTTTACTTTACCGAGCTTTCATTGCACACTGAGATGCTTTTATTGCATGGAAACTATATAGTCTTCAAAATATTTCAAGGTTCTTCAAGGGGTGGCAATTTTTTTTTTGCACTAATGCATGTGGGGTAGCAATTTTGACAGAAAATGTGTTATAAATATCCCTGTGACATAACAACTGAGTGTATGTAAATATGACCCCTTGTCTATCATCACGGAAAATCTAAATTTTTACAGAAGATGATTTGTGGAATCATAAAAATATTTGAAGTTTTTTGAAGTTTTATAGACAATTTACATATCATATCTGGGGTCCTGAAGACAGGATTTGTTTGTCGCCTCCTTAGTACCTAGGCCAAGATAAGCACTTCGTTTGGGTCTGGGTAGACGTAATTGTATGCATTATCGTCTGCTGTCTCCTTGTACCACTTTGTGGGAGAAGTAAAGTAGAAGATAATGACTGCTATTTCAAAATTGCTTTCAATACATATAAATGCATTTGGTTAAATATTGGTGCCCTATTGAAGCTGCTCAGTGAATCGCTCAATTGTCATTGATTTAAAAAGATTTAAATATCTTATGATGGCTCAGTTAGGCAATTATGTGTATGAAAGGCACATTATTACACAGTAGTGGAACAAAATACTGTTGAGATTCATAAATTTTATTCAACTAGACTTCATAAGCTTCCATTTAACCTATCTATTTCTCAGGATAATTCTGACAGGGTTTATGATTTTTTGACATGAAATAACATTTAAAAATGCAGAACTGAGATATATATTATGTGAAAGATCCAGTTATTGACATATTGGTAGATAATCAAAAGTTAGGGGTTTTTTATATTCACAGATAATGGACGAGTTATCAAGGTCATCAATAAAGGTCATGGGTCAAAGGTTGAGACTGTGGTGGTAGAGGACATTCAGGTATTCCCGGAGGAGTATGTTGTCACTGGACTCAAGATATACAGAGCTAATGGAAAAGAAAAACTGATTGTTGTTTCGAAAGAGAAAGTCATCTCGGTTCCTCTTCATCAGTGTGAACATCAGGACTCTTGCAGGTATGGGAAATGAATGTTACCTTGCTGTACATTGCTCTAAGATATGAAATAGTGACAAAAACAGCAGAGGTTAAAAAACAAATCCATATCTGAGCAGAAAGAATTTAAAATCAGCCAGTTAATGCTGTCATGGTGCACGAAGAGATATAATTCACCCACTTACTGGCCTAGTATTTGTGAAAATTATGGCCTTGTTAGACTGTATAGTTTATAATACCACTGTTATTCTGTGCTGGGGGTACCCATTTCTGGAGAAACATCAAAGAGCCCATACTATACATGTTTTACCACCTCTTAATAAGCTCATGTAAACCTTGGTCCAGTATTCAAGAAGATCTCAAGTGTCTCTGACTGCTAGAAGTCCATATCTTTTTATAAGGTTCTGTCTGTTCAGTTTTTCACATCCCTAGCTAATTAATTTATAGCTAATTAATATAAAACATCAGATTCAAGCAGGAAACAATCAGACAGGTCTGCATTGCTTCTAGTTGTCAGACAAGGTGCATTCAGTGTAATGATCTGTCATTTACCAACTAGTGTCTACACATTGTTAATATGTTGAGTCCTATATGCAAACCATTTTTAATAACCTATAGCCCTGAAATGAGAAAGGAAAACCACTAATGCAGATGAACAGATCTCTCTAGTTTCACTAAAATCAGTCGAGTGTAACATGTCCTCTTTTACTAGGATTATACAGATTTGTCAGATTACAAATTAGGATAGCATCATAGAGACATCTTCATTCCAATCTTGGACATTGCTTGTTCATTGGCCTTAAAGTAGCATGGAATGCAGTAGGTCTAATAATAGGATCTCTTCCCCTCTTTATGGGTGGTGGGCAAACACAAGAGGATGGGGGTCTATGTGTATTCATTATGCCATGATTTTTATCTTTTGCTTCAACCATCCATGCATTGATGTTTAATTGAATCACATATTTCATGACAAAGCATAGTATTTGTTAAGAGGAGGACAATACCTACATGGGGAAGATGCATCTAAATGTTTTGTTCAGGTGTACTTGGAGATGTTTAGTTCAAAAACATCTTGCTTATTCAATAAGGAATAGCTACCATTTTTTACCTCATTTTAAAGCAATTCAATAAGATGTATCTGGTCACATAGGATTTTCAAGTGACACGTATTAAATTTATGTTAGTTTTATGAACCTGGTATAATGCAGTATGGTAATTCAATTTTTGCATTACAATAAATCTGAGAACATATTTTATACCACGAAAACTATTAATGGGTTCACAAGAATTTGACTCTAACTTTCCCATTATATAATTTTTATAGCATGGAAGTAAATAAATGCAGAAAATGAATATAGAAGTCAGTTTAAAAAGTATATATATTCAAAGGTATGTCTAAAATTTCAAGATTTTTTTTTTCAAAATGTTTTTTTTTCTTCACTTTTTAGTTCTTGTGTGAGACTTCAGGACCCTTACTGTTCATGGGTTGATGACAAGTGTGCAGCTAGTGATAGAGGGTAAGAAAAGTAGACAAATATCCACACAAAAACTAACCCCGGCATTCAGAACAAAATTATTAATTATTCATATGTTGTAGAGGAAGAACAGTGACATAAGTCATTTGATTAACCCAGTTAGAAAAGTCATGAATGACGAACAGGGAGACATGGTGTCATAAGATATATCTAGCAGACTTTTTATTGGTTTATGTTGTAAATATGGAATAATTCATAAAAAAAATCTAAATCAGTGAATCTTGAAATGTTTCAAATTCCTCTCTTTTTGTTTAGGATACAGAGCATTCTCTCTGGCACTCACTCTGCCTGTGGTCCTGAAGGTATGTAATAGTCTTGTGATTTTCTTTTTTTTCCCTGTTTTTTATTTTATTTTCTAAATTAATTGGCATTTTGAATCAGTTGAGCAACTGATAAAGGGTTTTCATGCTAGTGTTACCAGGTTTCTTTTTGCTCTCTGTTTCTTCTTCTTTTCTATCTTTGCCAGTCGATTGGACAACATTTTAACATATTTTTTTGTTGTTGTTGATTAGCTGTTTTTTGTTATGAACTTATGTTTATTTTTGATTTCAATCCCATTTTTATTAGAAAAATCCACATTATCACCATCAACTACACCAAAACCCAAGAAAATCACCACTGAAAAACCTCAGTGCGACTGTCAATGTCCCAACAGCAATGAAAATAATATCCTTGGAGGTCAACCTACGAAAAAACCGGATCCACCAGTGGAAGTGGATGGTTAGTGTCTGTCTGACCTTCATATATTCACTATAGTCTTAGTTGTGTCCACTGTCTTGAAGTAAAATCTGCTTTCTATCCACTGTATGTAGATAGAATGTATTTTACATAGAGCAAAAATACCCACAACTAATACAGTATATAATTTTGATTTATACACAAACTAATTTGATTGCAGAATGTAACCCATGCACGTCCAGGATATGTTATTCCCATATATTATGTAATTCAACATATAAACAGACAAACTTTTTATTCTTCAGTAGAGGATGAAATAGATAACGCTCCTGAAGACTTCTCGGAAATCGATCCCAACTTTAAGAAAGGCAATCCCAACTTTAAACAATTTGAAATTGTGCAAAAGTTTGGTGCAAACAGCCAGAACAAAGATTCTGGTAAGCTGTTGTCATATCATGTGGTGCAATTCACCAGTGTCATGAACCGACATCGTATTTAACCAGCATCTACATGTATATACATTCATGGGTAAAATATACTTACCCTAGGTCACTGATCTTCATTTTATCATTTTAACCAATCACATTGCTTCATGCATGATTGCATTTTGTTTTGTTTTTTGAATTATTTTATTACTGTTGTTTGTGAGTTGTCTCTTTATGTTTGTTTTGTCTGTTACTAATTCTGTGTTACTAGACTTTCCTATTAACCAATTGCTGATGGCAGTTGTGGATACAAATATTTATGTTGGACGAAACACGTATTGCTAGTGCATTCTTATCTAATAGAAAACCTTAGATGCAATCATTAACTGTCTCAGGGAGATGATTTCAGGACAGCGTTCATCATATCTGTCATGATCAAAAAGTCAAATAAGCAAACTTGATGTACACAAAGATGGCTGACTCAGAGGTAAAAAATAAACTGCCTGTGGCCAGTTTCTCCATCTGTAAGCCATTGTGACAGTAATTATAGGCATAGAGTAGCAGAGTAGGGGAAGAACTCATTTCTACAAACACTGATAATCAGAGCTTTAACATACAGGCAACCGATGGACAGAAAAATATGGCAAAAAAAGAGTTTAAGAATTCATTTGCTATCTTTAAATTTAAACAAATCAGAGCTATAGACCATTAGAGAAAGATAAATAAAGCAATAGGAGGAAGTTAGGAACAACTGTGAGTGCATTGTGTGGGTATTTCGTGTGTCGGGGGTGTGAGGTGACAGAAACATTACAATCATCATGAGTCAGTATAATCCAGTGTGCCACAATCATCACATTTTGTGTCCAATCACATTAATTCTATGCCATACCATTTCATTGATATCAGTTTGAATACTTAATGTAAAAATAATCAAATGTTAATGTATTCAATTTATCTAATTTATAATCTTAGTATGGCATAAATGTCTCCATTTCATAAATTATAAGTGAAAATTTATTGCAGAGCATATTTCATATTCATTTGTTACTTTTATTTACTTTTTCAAGGAATAGAGTTCATAAACTCTGTGAATATATATATATATATATTTTTTTTTTCATATTTATTTATTTATATATTCAAATTTTGCAGAAGTGAAGGCAGCCTCAGCACAGGAAGTCAGAAGTTCGTCAGAATCTTCCCTATCTGTGGCAGAAACCGCCATTGCTATTGTGGTATCTATTGTGGTGTCTTCCATACTGTCCTTCCTAGCCGGATACTGGGTCCGATCCTGCAGAAGTGAACCCCAGGAAAACCAGCTCACAAATGAAGAAATTTATGGTTCCTTACAGAAAAATCACAACAAACTCAAAGACAATGAGCCACGTTATGTGAATCATGCTCAGCTCGAGCGCAACAATTCTCAAAAGCAACTCAATCTCATAGTGACAAATATCCAAAAGGGCTCCAATTTACCCAATGGGAGTGCATTACAAAAACCAGTTTTGAACATTCCTGTGCCTGATAAAACCTATGTATAGTTAGAGAATGGTATTTAGGAATTTTATTCATTGTTGCACACATAGTGCTGTGATAATGTGGTGACCAAAATGCCGTCGGCCTAAGGCAGGAGTCCCGGCTCAGACCAAAATGAGGCTTGGCCTTCTGATTGGTCATCACAAAGAATGAAAGCCTACTGGCTTGCAATGACATTCCATAAACTGTAGGAAACTCCTACTTAATTTATACTGCCAAATATGTAAAAAGAACATTTGTGATAGTGCTAAAATGTATACAGATGCTGTATATATTCTCTAAATGTGTATATAATAACTGAAAAAAAATTTCAGTATAAAAGTTGTACATGTGCGGTAATTATTGATTGCCAAAATTTAGATGACAGATTTCACTGGTGCTTGAAGTTCATTATAAGGGCAACATTTATGTAGAATAAAGACAGAAGTGTGTTCACATGAAAAATTTTTCTGTGATCACTCTGAAATATTTGCATTCAGATATTGCCCCAACAAAGGTCCATAATGAGGCCTGAATTCTGATGAAGGGCCAAAAAAGAGAATATGTCTTTATAAATATCAGATTTTTGATGTGACCTGGTGTGCTCTTAATATTGTATGCTTAGGAATGACAACGAATCAAAAACTGATGATGAATTTCTGTGTTCAGACTAACAGAAGATGTACTTAATGCTCATTGTAAGACATCAGATATAGTGCTGGAGGCTTAAATTTGTAAATATAATCATGATGATCTCATTTTTGTTGAAGGCCAGTGTATTGAGTATCTAGTGGTGACTTGCAGCAGGGGGGATATGTGTTGAAACATGAAAACTTAATTACTTACCATTTTTTTAAAGAAGAGACATCTAAAGAAAGCAACAGCACTTGATTTGTTGATAATCTAAGTAGCTAGACTTTTTTGTATTCAAAAGATTAAATTGATCCATTTAAACTTTTTTTTTTAAAAATATGGGACTTAAACCAAAGGTCAGCCACTAGATTAAAGCACTGCCTTACATAAAATATACTTTGTTATAGTTAAGTAAAAAATCAGTATTCATACATATATGTGTGTATATGTCATAAGGCATTTATCCCACCTCACTATGTTATTTCTGCTTACCAATCTATAAGTCAAATGTAATACACATTTGTCACCATGCCTATATATTTTTTATCACTGTTGTATCAAATTCTATTCATATACATTTATAATTATTTTAGAATCATTATTTTTATATGATGGAAAAATTTTAATGTGTTGATATATATTTTGGAATTTTAACTACAAATAGCTTTTTATTTCAGAATTTTTTTATGATAAATCTTATTCATTCAGATAATTAAAACAGAAAGTCTGAATAAGCAAAGAAAATGGTTATAAAAGTATCAATTAATGAAAATGTCAGCTTTAAATACGAGGATCTCAGAATATACACACTAAGTACAGCATCTTCTGATCAGTTGGAGAGAGTTTGTATCCCCCGTAGTTTTAGTTCCTAGATGTGCCTCACACCCATAAGTGAGGACATTACATGTTTATATTCTCTCTGTAGCAGAGCTTCTATTTTTGGAATATTTTATGTAATATTTTATATAATCCCCCAGAGGTATAAACTCTTTCAACTGATCATAAGAAATTTACTTATTTTTTGCTTTATTTAATGGATCAAAGCTATATGAATTTTGACATTTGTACATCATAACACATCAAAATATATTTGTAATTTTGTTGCACACAGACCAAAATATGTTATCTTTACACTGCTGTGTGAAATGAAAATATCTAAAAATATGCTCATACTACACATGTGTATATAAATACATTTTTAAAATATGGAAAACGTACTTATTGAAAAAAATAAAATAATTTAAAGTAAATATGATGCCTTCATTGGTTTTTATTCATTAGAAGTAAGTTGCCCCCCCCCCCCCCCCCCCCCCCCATGCGGAAAATCTGAAGGCATGTACTTTTATATGTAAAAGTACTCTTAGATTTTGGTATGGAGAAATTTAACGTGCTTCAGGAATCCTTTGAAGGTGCATTTGTATTTGGTGTCAGGCAATGTGGTGCCATATTTTAGGGTGGTAATTTACGTAGAACCACTTGAAAACCACTGCAGTCACTTCTCTGTCACCAGACATTATATAATAACACAATATTTGCAAAGTAAACTCGTTTGCTTTTATGTGGTAGCGGTGATTTTAGCATTAGAATAGTTCAAAGTAAAGAGAGCTGTATAAATCACAAGAATTGGGGTGACATATCTACGTAATCTGATACCAGCCCAAGGAGATCCAATTTAATTCCAACTTTGGACAATGCGTTACACCTGCAGGCAACCGACCTATATCTTTGGTGGTCAATTCCTGCGCACTGGAGACAGAGGCATGTTTTTTTAAAATGGAAGAACGTGCATTTATAAAGTCTTCTGCGGTCCGTGTGCGTCTTTAGTAATGACTTGCGTTGATTTTTACGTTAGACTAACTCTTGGCATTTGGTTGAATACATTTGCATACATATCCATCATAAGAGGCTATATATATAGCCGGATTTTATATTTTCTTCGGGTTTTGTGGTTACGGCGGTATAATGACTGACTTTTATGACAAACCAGGTGGAGCAATGAACGCCAATGATGGCGCCAAACAAATTGGTTGACACAAAATTAGCTCCTCTGTTGGTCTGTTAACCCCCCCCCCCCCTTCCCCTGCAAACACAAAGGGGAATGGAAATTTGAACACGAAACTCTCAAAGAGTTGCCAACTACGTGTGATGATTTTAAAAATACTACTCGGTACTATTGTTTATGTCAATAATGCCGACTACATCTAATATTATATGACGGTATCCAAAAAGAGTCAAAGGGAAAACCAAAGATATAATACACGGAAAATTAACATTGAATTTGTATTATTATGGAATTTATTTTACGCGCGGGACATGAATTTTCACTCGTACTTCGCAAAATCCTATACCAATCATGAAATGAATTCCACCTACAAGACATGAAATCCTCTATATATATACGTATATTGTACATAGAATTTTGATAAAATAATAGTGTTTTATTGTTTTAAATGTATACGGTAATGCTTCATGGGAAAGGGGCGAGCACTGCTGACAAGAAAAGAATAAAGATCGAAATATCGACTAATTTTTCCGGTTCACACTTAGCTTTTTATTTATTTATTTTTTTAAATAGGAGATCATCTATATATGGTTAGACGTATAGTAAGTTGTATTTATGTGTATCAAGAAATGTGAAATCAATTCAATTGGAAATAACTTCAACAGTCAAATTTCATTTCTCTTCCTGCAGTCGCATAGACAACGTGATAAGACGTGGTACACGGGGAAACGTGATCAATTTAACACATGCAAGAATATAATACTAGATATATTAATTTAAGTACACCTGATATAATGAGTTTTCAGTCGAATAACATGAATTGATATGCTAAGGCGAGCAAGTAATTCGATTACAGAAACGTTCTTTTAATCCTATTGCAGACTTTTGTCACGATTTAAGGCCTTTAAAAAGAATACTGCATAAAACGTTTCACACATTTCGGTTTGTTGTCTATTATCTATACCAAACTAATGTTTAACAAGCCTCGCGAACGATCCAAGGTTGGAAATGGGGGGAGGGGGGTTCTCAAGACTGATTCCAGACAAAAATATGAATTATTAGATAGGGTGGGGTCACAATCAAGGATCGAAGTTTTATATGGGAATACATAACAAAAAAAACAGAAACAAAAAAGCACAGTCATTTGATATGCAAACGTTCGAATCATGGTCCCCCGGGGTGGTATTGAGCCACAATAGGGGCTCAACGTTCTACAGGGGAATATATCGAGGATCTTTATAAAGTTCTTCTCAAGAACAGCAGGGTCATTTAGTCATGCATGTATTAATGTGCAAGTATCCTCGTTTGGTGCAGATTCAATTTCATGAAAATCATGCCCACCCACCCGCCACCCTCAAAAGGGGGGGGGGGATGGGCCACAACAGGGGATCAAAGTTTAACATAGGAATACTTAAGAAATAAATTTTTAGCTCACCTGATCCGAAGGCTCAAGTGAGCTTTTCTGATCGAAGGGTGTCCGGCGCCCGTCTGTAGTGTGTCGTCTGTAAATTTTTCACATTTCCGACTTCTGCTCAAGAACCATTGGGTCAATTTCAGCCAAACTTGCCATAGAGCATCCTTGGGTAAAGGAGATTTAAATTTTTCAAATGAAGGGCCACGCCCTCTTTCAAGGGGAGATAATTAAGAATCAGTATAACATCTTTTAAAAATCTTCTTTTCAATAACCACTGGACCATAAATTAAAAGACGAAACTTATGTGAAAGCTTTATTACATTGTGTAGATTTGATTTTACTCAAATCATGGTCCCCGGGGGACCACTTATATATTTAATCTTTTCAATATTGAAATGATTTCTGCTTTTCTCAAGCCAAAGTTCTCAGTTCAGGGATATGGCCCATGTGCTTCTTGTTTTAAAAAGGTCTCTCTGAGAGTAGCAGGGCCAACTAATATCAATATGCAAATATTCCCAAGTTCTGTGGATTCATCTTTTTGTACTTTCAAACTATGAACCATTAGGTAAGGTAGGCCTAAAATAGGAGATCATTTTTTTCAAAATACATGTATACTAGAAAGAAAATCTTTCAAAAATCTTCTCCAGATAAGTAAGGACATGTCAGTCATATTGGCACTGAAGTATCCCCATAATGTATGGTTCAAAATCGGTTATGTCATGACCCTTGGAGGCTGGTGGGTAAAAAATGTGAATAAAAAGGGGGATCTGTTTCAAGTTTTATAAATTTTCTAGCGAACAAGGTGACTTTCGTGAGCGTTCTGGCCCATGAGCCTCGTGATCATACAGACCTTGCCTATGTTACTTGTCATAAGGCAGAGGAAACAGAGATGTAAAGGAAACCCTCGGTAAACACACGCAAGAGGTGTTATCTCACTCTGGGTGCATTCACCTTTTGTCCTGGACCAATTTGACGTCAATACTTGTTTGTTTTCTGTTTGTAATAGATTGATATCTAACGTTTAGTCATTAAATATTCCCAATAGTACCCAAACAAAATTTTGCAATAGGAAGTGCATACAGTAGGTAAGTAGGGCTAATTTTAATTAAATGGGTACCTAAGATTCGGTGTCCTTCCTGTTTGAGTAACTTGGGACCATGATGCAAAAGATATCACTGAAATAAAAGAGGTCCTTACCATGGACTCTGACTATTTCTACTAAAAATAAACCGATAGGGGTTACTCGAGAAATCGGTGATGTTCATTGGGTATATTACAGGTTCTACTTATAATTTATATTTCCCAGTATGTGAACAGATAACGCCTTTGGTTGCTCCCCAATAAAAGCAATAATCACCTGTATTAATCAGTATGTCGTAAATAAACTATAGTCTGATCAAACACCTTCACCAGACTGAAAAAATACTGATGAACAGGGGAGCGAGAACCAAGTACAGCCCACAGGTAACCACAAAAACACATACAAAGTGACCATCACATAAACAACTTTATTAGATCGCCAATCAATAATAATCGATAAATACAGGTGCAAAACAATAGCTAACTATGAATTATGAGCGGTAGTTGCGTGCATCTGGGCGTCATAAAGATCGGTCTGGACTAGGTCCAGGCAGAGAAGCATATTGTCCAATATGTTCCCTCAAAGGTGGTCAGTAAAAATCAACTTCATGCAAATGATATGGATTGACTTTGTATTCACATTATGTCAGATTTCTGTCTCCAGTCATACAATCGACAGACCAAACGTGTCACAGACTTTTCACAAGATAATTTCCATAACCATTAATAACCATATCACATATTAGGACTTCATACAAAAATCAGGTGTTAATAAAACCAAACCGAATTATAGATCTGGACCTGCGTCGTCTACACTCTCTGGTGAAATATAGGTAACTCAAGGTAAATCCCAGACGGGGATCAGACTATAATTGCTATCAAAACATATTTAACACCTATTGTTCTATACCTAATTATCAAATGTGTGCAAAACGGGAACACATCGAAATTAGTGACGGCGTTAACACTCTGTCCCTTTGTAGTTCTCAACAATTGTCCAGAGAGTGTCACTATGCAATTAAGTAAATAATTCGGTATTTCGTAGTCCAGCAATAAATAAAGATTCAAAACTAATTTCAATGAAAATAATTGACAAAAATTGTATTTAAGTTTAAAATAAAAGTTCAAAAGAAAATTTGTAAAAAGGGTCAATTCTGCACGGTGATAATACGCTCAACAATTAAAAGAATTATATCATTTTTCTGAATTATTCCGAAATGGAAGGTAAAATGACATTTTCAATAAATAAACAATCACTGAGCAAAGTTTCAGTAATTTTGAATTCAAACCGTTGGAGATACAGATTAAATAAAGAAGGAATCCCTCACAGACAGACTAGAGGAGAGGTTTCTACATCTCTGATTGCTTATGGCGACGCAGGAAAAATTCCTTTTTTAGCTACATATTTACATATCATTTATATATGTTATGTGTTGAGTGTTCATCCTGATTTGGCTCTCCAAGTACCATATGAATACAAGCTTTCATATGAATTATATATTTTTTAATGAACTATATGGAATTGGACATAAGTCTCAATATGAATTTTGAAAAATTGCTTTTGTAATCAACGAATAACAGACATAGCATTTGACGATTATTGATGAAACATCAAATTCATAATATTGCATCAAATAGAAACCATTTTCTAGGTGCAAGTAATTCAAATTTAATCGTCTGGGTGGGTAACAGTTTGTAAAAAGATGTCCTTACCAACAGGGCAAATATTATTTCAGTGTTCTGGGATGAACTTTTAATACTAGATACAACAGCGTGATATATCGAAGTCGGGTCATGAGAATACTCCGATAGAAAGCAATCTTGTACTATCATAACACTTGGAAAGAATCAGGGACACAAAAAAATGAGTTGATTCTTCGTTTTCTACGAGACAGAGACCGAGTATCGGGTAGCACCTGATTTGCAACGCAGGTAGCAAAGCACAAAAAGGTAATTTATTCAACATCAACAAAGGGAATCACTTTTTATAGGACACAAGACACGATATACTATACCTATAATGGGTGGTGCTTCTTCACCAGTGTCGAATTTACCTGTGAGAAGATGTAACAAAGTTACGACATTTGGTGGGAAAACTTCTATTCACACTCTCTCTCCTTCTCTCCCAGACATTACAAATATACTCTGCAATTGTATCACGGCGAGTGCCACACAGTGCATGATAAAGGAACCCCCCCCCCCCTCCCTTAGCGAAGTTTAGAGCATGACAAAAGGGTGCCAACACAAAATGTGTTCTAAAACAATAAACAGAAAAAAAAAAACAAAAAACAAAACGACGTGCCTAAATACTGGGAGGATACGACCTAACACTTACAGACAGACGGACGAACGGACGGAGGAGTGGACACGGCTAAAAGTGATCTATGGATGCTCGCTTAGAAACAAAATCATACGTCCCTGTTTCTGTACCCAAAGCAAGTTTGCCTCAGTGTCAAAAGTTTATAATTTGGAAAGAGAAAGCCCAAATCACAATCATTTTAAAAAAAAGATAATGCGCCACCAGAAACCCTTAAAAAAGAAAAAAAGTTAATAAAGCTAAAAGAGTTAAACTTATTGATTTTGGAGGTTCCCACAATTCAACGAGATACATGTATATATTCTTTTTGATTCTAAATGAATCTTGTTTATAGCATTTCTTGGTGTTAGAGTGCCACAATCCATATCCAGATCAGATGGCTAAGAAGTAACCCAGAGAACCTACCCTGAACTGTAAACCATTACAAGGCTATAATTAAAAAAAACATACTTAAAAATGTCTAGTTTATATTTACATTTATGTTTACATCTAGGTAAATGACCAGCTGTGGACAGCGTTCTTCCATGATTTAGAAAAAAATAAGACATCGGCCTAACTGCTGTACATGTAACAAACAGAAGTGTCGTCCATTGAGGACGAAACCCTCTTGTGCATCATTGTTTTGATCCGAAGGATTTTTGATTACATCTGTTGTGATAACAAGATAAATCTATTTGAACGAAATACTGTGATCCCAGAACACGAAGTTGTCAGTTTGAATACCGATATGTAGGGCCAGATACTAGAAATGCCATTTTTCGTACCCTCTCTTATCCGCGTGCTATCTGTATAGATATCAGTGATGGGTGTCAGAAAGAAGTTAATTAAATCTCAGAAGTCATCCTCTGGTATAAAATCTCAATTGATTCATTTGCATGATAACATTTCATAATAAATATGTGTAAGGTTTGTAATCCTTAGAACTTCAGTGATATTGCCTAATAATGTTACTATATATGTACTACAAGACAAATTAAATGACTACTCCATTTCTACGATTTTGGTTTTATTCACCGACTTAGGACCCTTGACAAAATATTCTGGTCCTCGTCTGTTTTACTGTGACTATTTAAAAACAATCTGAAAACGAAAATCCTAACATGTATTGAAATATAAACATCTATTTTTTCAGTGTTCTGTATCAAAAGATAGTGAATCTTGTCTTATACTGCAAACTTTGTAATTCTAGAGCCCAGACAATTATGGAATTGCTACAGGTCCGCAGAACTTGGGGGGGGGGCACTTTTTTTCTGAGTATTGTATTTTGCTATAGTAAATTTTCCTTAAGATGCTGGTTGCCCCCCCCCCCCCCTTTGATGTTGTAGGGTCGAGCATTGGCAAATTCCAGAATTTGGACAGTAAATTAGCTTCTTCTTTCTTTGCTTGTCAAATAATTTTGGGAAGTTGCCCCCCTCCCCCAACCACTTTAGGCCAGTTTAGGGGGTTTTTTTTTGCTTGTCATATTTGGGGAGGGGGGGTGTGCCCCCCCCCCCCCCACTTTGAAACCGTTGCTACCAGACTGTGCTACTTCGTTTCGAACAAAATATACATGGTTTGAGTGTGATAAGAATTGCGTGTATTCTCCTTTCAATCATTCTTTTCATTATTAAAATGATTTTCATTCTGCAGATGCTGAACATAAGCAACAGATAAACTAATTTGTGATTAATATTAGTTGTAATTTTCACAAATATTTACGGGTACGCATCAATTTTCAGACAATTTTGAATAATTATTCAACACTTGGTCATTTCCACCGTCTCAAGCCTCAGTCCGGAGTATGCATATAGCTCTCTCCTCTAGAATGGGAGAGGATCGTACATTTTGGCCGTGGTTTGCGACGATGGGTCATTTCATACTATAAGATATATTTGGTTTAAAAGAAGGAGGTTACCCTCCCGAATAAGGGTGCCATTTGACGTAATTTGTAGTGTAAATGTCTTCATAGCTAACATGAAAATAAAACTGTTCAGATTTACAAGGGACTTGTTCTGTATGTTTTTGTTTAAGATCCGATGCAGAAAAAATATCGCACTTTTATCGTCCTAGCTGCCCAGGATTGACAAGAATTGCATGGTGCTGTCAAATGGTTGCAAAGATTATAACAGCATATAAAAGAACTCGGTCTTCAAGGCTTCGGAATACCCACAGTGCTCAAACCTTGCTGTAGAATAATTCAGAAAAACATACAAGGATACACCGGAGCCAGTAACATATTTTTCTTGATTTTATTGATCAATATAATTATATATAAAAAGGAACTTTAAATCATTGTTATGTAACCAGCCTTGTGAAATCTGTGTATTAAACAAAGCCGAAGAGGGATAACTCTAAGGAAATTAAGGTTATGCTGTATTTATTTATTTATTTTAGGGGGGGGGGGGGCATAGTTTGTTTGTTTTGGGGTTTTTTGTTGACTGTTAAAGGGGAAATAATCATTTGCTAAGAGAGATAACTCAATTGACGATTCACTGTAATTCCTTCATAAACTGACGAGATAACTGTTTATTTACGTTTGTATTTGTTGTTGTATGCTGATGATACAGTTATTTTAGCAGAGTCAGCTGCTGAACTGCAAGCTTCTTTAAATGCAATGTACTTGTACTGTCAAACTTCGAAGATGCAAGTTAATTCTCTTAAAACAAAAGTTGTTATTTTTTCTCGCTCTAACATGAACACTGATAATTTACATTTTACTTATAATGGTGATAGACTAGAAATTGTTAGAAACTTTCAATATCTTGGAATATTTTTTTCTAGTAAAGGTACTTTTAATGACGCAAAGTCACATCTGGTACAACAAGCCAGAAAAGCTATGTATATTGTTCTTAGAAAATCCAGGAAATTAAATTTACCTATTGATATGCAACTGCAACTTTTTGACACCATGGCTGTACCTATTTTGTTGTATGGTGTAGAAGTATGGGGTTTTGAAAACTGCAGCATTTTAGAATCCTTTCATATGGAATTTTGTAAAAAAAAATTTGAAAGTTAAAAAAACTACTCCTCATTGTATTGTTTATGGAGAGCTGGGTAGAATACCACTTAGTATATTAGTAAAGTCTAGAATGGCTGGTTTCTGGCAAAGGATTTTGTGTGGTAAAAATGAGAAAATTTCCTTCACATTGTACTCAAGTTTGTATCAATTTAGCTCAAAAGGTTTTTACCATTCAAAATGGCTCATGGAAATTAAGAATATTTTACATGATTGTAATTTGGATCTAATGTGGAATGCTCAGTATGTTGATAAATCATGCAAAATTGGTGTGTTGGTTAAGAATACATTAAGAAATAGTTTTATCCAAGACTGGAATGTAAATGTATTAAATTCTCCAAAATGCCTTAATTATAGAATGTACAAGTGTGATTTTGGTTTTGAAAATTATCTAAACATGTTACCAAATGATCTTAGATTATATTTATGTAAATTTCGTTTTGTCAGTCATAACTTGCCAATTGAAGCTGGTAGATTTTATAGTATTGATAGATCTGAGAGACATTGTAACCTCTGCAATAACAATGAACTTGGTGATGAGTTTCATTATTTATTTAAGTGTCCTTATTTTAAGAATGAAAGACAGAAATTTATACCTAGCAATATTTACACAAATCCAAACACAATATCTTTTTATAATTTGATGAATACTTCTGATATATATGAACTAATAGGTTTAGCTAAGTTTTGTAAAACTGTTCTTAAATTATTTCATGCCTGAACTTCCTACAATGTAAACATTAAACGATTTTTTTTTTATACAACCGTCAGTACTGTCCATATCAAAGTTCTTTTTGTGGTTCATTATGTTAACTGTTCACATGTTGATTTGTTCAATTGTTAAACTCTTATTGTACTAACATACCCCATGTGGGGGCTTTAGGGAAAATAAAAGTTTCAAGTTTCATAAAAAATTCTTTTCATCTCAAAGAACATGGATGAATAATGACCCCCGTAGAAAAATGAGAAAAAATGACCGGGTCATTTTTGACGTCAAAAAATGACCCCAGTCGTAGCAAAATGTAATTTATTTTTGGAAAAAGAACCGTAGGGTGTCAGTTTTCTACATGTGCACCCTATAAGAAATTGACCCCGTTGAAAAACGGCCTCTATCCCATCAGAGTACAAAGTTTAAAAGAGTTAATTGACGCCAAGGTTAGGTCTAAATGTTTAATTCCCTCGCGTTTTTATGACGAACACTGGACGAACACGCAATTAAAATGAAAATCACGAATAATGATGGACCCCCTTCCGAAGTGACGGTCATTCAGTCTACCGATCGAACCTAGTTTGAAGGCCAAGGGAATTGTTCGGGAAAACTGGATATTATCTCTCTCTCTCTCTGGAAAATATATGGGAAAAATATTTTTTTTAAACGATGATACATTTGTCTTGAATCAATATCGGATCATTTCCACACAGTGTAGATTAAAGTCGATTAATGTTGTATCATCGCTGTATCCCAACTTTTATCTGAGGTGAGCATTTTGGCCCACGGGCCTCTTGATTTACAATTCCTTATCTTTAACCCCCCCCCCTCCCCAAGACATTCTCAATAAAATCTACTAGGGTTCAATAAAAAGCCAAAACCATAAATACAACAATACAAGAAACACTACTTTTGCAAGCCAATTTGTATCTCCAAAGTTTGGAGAGACTCTAAATGTACATGTACATGTAGTTTGAAATACAATTGGAAAGAAAAAATCCATTTAAAATAAGATACTAGTACCTTTTTGTTTGTATGGATACAGTTAAAATTTGTCCGACCGATTAAATTGTACCGATTTTTTTTTTCAGAAACAAGTTTGACCGGATGATAAGAAAAAGATTTTAATGCCTCAAAAAGGAAAATTGGTTGAATGAGATTTAAAATTTTCATTTTTCGTACTTCGTATGTTTCAATGGAACTTGTCGTCATTTTGAGGAAGGGAGACTTGTAACAGTATGTAGCCCCCTTCTCCCTCATACATAAGTTTAGCCATGATATTTTTTTTGGGGGGTGGGGGGGTGGGGGTGGGGGGTTGGCTCTGGGGGAAATCGCACTCTATAACTATTACACAGTGTAGAATTTCCCCCCGAAAAATTGAATCTGGTGTTGGATTTCCGTAGGGGAAATCGTACTATAGAGTCATTTTTCCGTGGGGCAATCCTACTCTATGAGCCTATTTTCCGGGGGAAATCCTATTCTAGAGCAAGTTTTCGGGGGGGGGGGGGGGGTAGAGGGGAAAGCCTACTCTACCAGGTTCATTATTCGTCTTTACATCTGTTCGCTATTCCAGATCTGCTTCTAGGTTTTTCATTTAAATTTTATATCATGAAATATGAAGACAACGAGCAGTAATCAAGCTCAAAAGTCCACTGAAAGGATACAAATTGGGAGCAGAGCAAACACGGATCTCTAAAAACATAAGAGGTGGGATCAGGTGCCATGGAGGAGTAAGCATCCTCTGTCGACCGGTCACACCCGCCGTGTGCTCCTTGTCATGATCGGGGAAACGAAAAATCCGTATTCAATTCAGTGCGGAAATAATGGCCTATTAATTTGTTTCCCTATGACATAAAGACCCCCTACTGAGGGCAAAAATCCCATAATCAAGACACACCTCTGGTCACAATGCAACTTTGTATTAAGTATGAGCCTCTAAAGATTCTAGATTGTAAAGACAAGATCCTGTCGTGAACAAGAGGCCCATGGGCCACATCGCTCACCTGAGCACTTTGGCTAGGAAAAAGCAGAAATCAGTTCAGTATTGAAAAGTTTAAATATAAATGTGGCTCTGACATTTGATCTTCTACTGAGGCCTTGCCCTACCTCCAGGGACATGATTGGCACACATTTGAAACCCTCTACCTGAGGATGCTTCTGAATTAATAAGACTAAGTTTAATGTTCTTGAGAAGAAAATTTGTATCAATATGTCCCTTATATTCTTTTTTATAACATTGTCCCCTGTTGTGGCCCCATCCAACCCCCAGGAGTCATGATTTGAACAATCTAAATCTGCAATACATGAGGATGCTTCCATATTAATATGACTCAACAAGACTTTGCTATTCATGAGAAGAAGATTTTCAAAGATTTTTCCTATGTATTCCTATGTAAAACTTTGACCCCCCATCCTATCCCCAGGGGTCATGAATTGAACAAACTTGAATCTACTTCCATATAAATATGTCCAATCATGCCTTAGGTGTTCTTGAGAAGAAGATTTTTAAAGATTTTTCCTATGTATTCCTATATAAAACTTTCACTATTTCTTAAAATTATCTCCCTTAGGAAGAGGGTGTGGCCCTTTATTTGAACAAATTGGAATCCCCTTCACCCAAGGATACTTTGTGCTAAGTTTGGTTGAAATTGACCCTATGGTTCTGGAGAAGATGAAAATGTGAAAAGTTTATGACAACAATGACGACAATGGACAAATTTCGATTAGAAAAGCTCACTTGAGCCTTCAGCTCAGGTGGGCCAAAAAGTTCATAAAGTTTAAAAAAAAAAACTTCGAAAAAAAATTGTCAATCAATATGAAAATATCAGGTGCACATCTTTATATGGTAAATAAAGTGTAAAACTTTCAGAAAAATTCATCCACTGTCTCTTAGAACATGCCCAGACAAAATCATGTCTAAAGAGTGACAGTCAGTCAGACAGATAGACTGACAGTCAGACAGATATGGTGATTTCAATATACATGTACCCCTTAAACTTCATTTGAACAGATCCAAAAAGATAGGATGTAAGTCCAGTCTGTGATCCAGATTCTGTGATGAGTCAAATCCAACTTATAAACAATAGCAGGCTTATAAAAGCAGGAAATTAACAAAGGATTAATTTAGGCTGTATGCTTTCCAAAGGGAACATAAATCCACATGAAATACAGAGATTGGCTCAAAGACAATATCAAATCACCGTTAAAATCACTGATCTGAAATTATTGGTACCTTTGCACACAAATAACTAATCCAGAGTATAGAGTTTATACAGATCTAAGAAGTCTGATTCTAAATATATTTTAAAACAACATGCTTAATGTCATGTCATTTAAATAAAGAAAAGCTTGTGTCGACAAAAATTTTTTATTGTATAGAGATATTCCTCAAATGTTTGTACCAACATCAATCTCTCTTACACACACAATACAGACACATACATACATAAACTATAACACTGTGTGTAGTTAACAAGTCACCTCAACATGAGCACTTCTGATATGCAATAAATTATAATGCCTCATCTGTTGTTTTTTTTTTTTTTTGCTTTTGTTTTGTGTTTAAAGAACTATGTGCAGATAAAAAGTGAAGCAGCTATCAGACTGGTGAACAATACATCAAACCTGTGACAGTGCAATGGAAACATTTCTTTGCAGAATTGATTAATAGATTCTGTATAACATTTATGTGTAGATATTTTGAAATTATACATCAGGAACCACGACATGTACTGGTTAAGTTACAGCAGCAACATTGCACTAAAAATCTGCCTAAAAACGTATCTGATCAATGAGATCCTTCTTCTAGTTATATCTATAGTTGTACCTTACCATAAAACACATTAGATTCAACAGCATGTATAAACTATAAAAAAAAAAATATAACTGGACGGATGTCATATCATTTTCTTCACAGATATGTAACAGTATATAGCCTATAAATAATGAAACTATAAATTATAATCAGCAAACAATAAGGCCACACACAGGTATAGTGCACATTATAGATACTACAATTATATATACATGTACCCAACAACCACAATAGGAAAAAAAACATGTATACTTAACTAAAGGCAAGCCCCACTACTATAATACTGATAAACACTAGTGGTGTGTACTAATCAACTGGTATAAGTATTGGAACACAATACCAACACATCAAAACATAATTCATTATTACAAACACAGGACTCCATAATAAATGTGGAATATGAAGCACTGGGTGCTTGTATACGACACTGAACAGTTGAAATTCCTGCAGACATAAATATACGGGTAGGTGTATGTCTTATTCAATCTATCAATTACATAGAGGATAAACAGAGAAGTACATGTCAACTCATGATATTCATATACTAAAAAAAATTGTCAACAGAGATGCAAATCGGATTGAACTTTAAAAAATCTTCAGTATTGGAAGTCTACACAGATTATTTTCTGCCAGTGTTTAACTATTACATAGGAACATCTTTGATGTAAGTACATGTGCAGGGAATTGTTAATGTAAAGAATGACAATTTTATGCTTATGACATCTGTAATTTTACATATTTTGACCATGTAAATTAAATATATCAACATATCAAGAAAAGTTATATATATAAGTTATTAAAAATTCCATATATATTTATCATGAAGACCTTAAATGATCATGCATAACACCTGAGGATGAATAGGTGAACTTGCTGAGCAACCATGATTCTATAACACATAAAAACCTTTTCTGTAAACAATGTCCTGTTCATGCATTGTTGTTGATGCCAAACTGCATCTTCATTAACTTAAATTTCCCTTTCAACAGGGGATTAAAAATTTGAAAATTTGTCATCAAATTAACTATAGAGAAAATACATATGTTTGCAAACAGAAACAAATGCCAATTTATCAACCATATTAGTTTAACTGTCAAATTTGTATATGTAAAGAGAATCACATATTTAAAAGACTTTCTATGTTTTCAATGCATAACTGGCTTTTTAGTACAATAATTGCTATATTTCTAGATGCTGTATGAAAACATCTAAATATGACTAGAAAGTACAGAAGAGATGAACATCACCATAAATAAAAATACCAGTCATATGAGTGTATATCAAGTCAATGACAGTTCTGCAGTACTTAATTATGCAAGTGGAGAATAAAAACAAAGGTGCTTTATACAAAAATAGACTCAGTGTCACTGTTATCACAGACTGTTTATTCTGAGATTTTCTATAGTCATTTTGCACCATTTGATATGCGATTGCTTAGCAATCTCTAGAAGGAAGGATACCCATCTCCAGTGATGCTTTATACATTCTCTCTATCAGTAAACCTCAGTCATTCTATCAGTCAATCATTGCTATCTGAAGCCGCGGACACAGGCACACATTCACAAGCACACAGGACTTTCGCTATACTGATTCGTACTCTCTTTGCCAAGCTGCATACCGTTCCTTCATCTTGCCTGCTGAGGGTTTGGTTCTATCAATGGCTCTCATCACATCAGATGTTGTAATTGTGTCTAGTCGAATGTGTAGGTCACCTGAAATTATATTATTTTAGGATATGAACCAGAGTCTCTGATGAGAAAGTAGCTTTACTGGTTTATAAAAAGAAGAGAAAAGAAGCACTTGAACTTGAAATTATGGCAATACTAAAAAATAAATATGATCCTTGGTTTCGTCTCTTTGAGTGGCAAGTTTTAATGAAATTGGACTAATACTGTACAAAGAGTAGCATTTTGAAAGAAGTTCATAGAAATTTCTATTTTCATTAACCATGACAACAAAGTTTGTCGATATCAAAATCTAATATAAAGTATTATGTTTCATAGTGTAATCTACTTGTGTTTTATTGAAATCGAAGCAAAATTGTAGGAAGAGTATCATTTTGAAAGAATTTCAGAGATATTTCTTTTTTAGTAACCATAGCAACATAGTTAATCCAAATCAAAAACCCTCAATTAGAAATATGTATCATAGTGAATATACATGTACTTGTAAACTAAGTTTTATTAAGAGATTAATTTAACTTTTTGAGAATTCATGAGGACATGAACTACGACGCTTCAAGCCGGCATATTTCATGATGCGCTTCATCATAAATATGCAGGTGTGAAGCGTTGTAGTTCATGTACCTCATGAATTCTCAAAAATTAAATTCATATCTTATATTTACATTATTTTTCAGATGACTGAAGTTTGCACTATTTTTTGACTTCAGTCACATCACAATGGAAATATTCTTACTCATCCCACGGTAGTTCATGAGAACATGAACTTTTTCTAATTTGCAAAGAATGTTAAGGAAAAATATTTGGAAATGTAAATATTCAAAATTAATCACTGAAATTAAACAAGAGGTCTTTGGGTCACAATGCTCCCCTGAGTTACTTTAGCCCTGCTGTTCTTCAGAAGATTTTTAAAAGATTTTTATATTCCCATGAGAAATTGTGACCCCTATTATGGCACCACCCAAATGTAAGGGTTTCTGAATCTGCACACCAAAGAGATGCTTTAATATCAATATAATTAACATGGCCATGTAGTTATGAAGAAGAAAATTCTGTTCCTGTATACATATACATGTATATAGTTGAAAATGTGAAAAGTTTACAGATGGATGGATGGACAGACACCTTACTATTGCATAAGCTCTTCTGGCCTTTTAATCAGTAGAGCAAAAAAAAAAAGATTGCAATTCAACTGATAAAAGTGTTCATTTTTCATGAAATCTCAATATCATACCATGATCATTTTTTTCCAGGGCATCAAAAATTTTTCTGACCGGTCTCATGGCTGCCTCTTTAGAAACTAATCTTAAATCTGAGCCTGAATACCCTTCCGTCTTCTGCAAACAAATAAGCAGTCATTAAGGTTAGCTGTTCTGACCATAAAAATATGTCTATGTCATTTACTGTATGCACAAGTTGGTCAAAATACTTTTGTACAAACTGAAAACCTGATGACATACTGTAGATGTACATTTTTCCACATGGGATTAATTTATGCTTCATACACAGTCACAAATTTTCTGTAGAAATTTGTCACAGCGTACTTAAACTGCATTTACAATATGCAATGGCTATCCAAAAAATCTGCATAATTTTCTATCTGTGGATTGAAGAAAAATTGTAATTCCATGGAATTATGACCCCATGGAAAAAAATAAATTTACAGTATACTGTTTCTTGGATATCATATTGACACATACTGTTGCTAGGAGATCATAATCCAGACTGCTCAGTAATTCCAAACCACCTTCCTTTGGCACAACTACGGTAGGGAGATGATGTTTAAACATGGCTTTCCTTGCTTCATATGTTGGGAGGTCAACAATAATTCTCTTCTCCAACCGACGAAGCATGGCTTGATCCAACTCCCTGTATAAACAGCCATTTTTTACAGGTTATTTAGGTGGGTTCATAAACAAAAAATAAAGAGCTTTATAAGAATTATTTTTCCAATATCCATTACTTATGTGAGCAAAAAATTAAAAGTGACAGGGAAAGACTTACCAGGGTAAATTAGAAGCTGCTAAAAGAAAGACTAAATCATCCGTTTTGGCTAAGCCATCCATCTGCACCAATAATTCAGTTTTCATTCTCCTACTCCCTTCATGCTCCCTGTTAAAACAAATAATGTTTGTGATAAACTCTATGATAGAAGTTTATGATTTTAGTCACATTATAATTGACCAAAATCTTTGCACTGTCTCTTTAGACTGCTCTATTGTGTGTCAGACACGAGTTCTTGTAGTCGAGTTTTCTGAGGATTTACCCGCTGCCTCCCTGTGACCCCCTTTGACTCATGATGGCCTCTAGCTCATCCAAGAAGATTGTAGATGGAGCATAGAATCTAGCCATTTCAAATAGCACCTGAAAATAAACAAGAACAATAGAATTATTACTTTTTAAAAGCAGGACAGTTTTAAAAGTGCACTGCCATGGTGCATGATGTGCCCATCAAATTTTGCTTAATTATCATAAACAGATGAGTGTTCATGGAAGAACGTAAATACACAGATTTCAATGATTTTGCCATTCCTAATGTTTGATGAGTGTATCTCCTATGATGTAGTTATTAATTAGAACATATAGTCATAATATAATTCTCAGCTGGTTGTGTTGGAATTACACAAAAGCTGAGAATGCAGCTTTGTTCATTGTATTTTTATGCATGATGAACAATGCCACAGCCTAATAAAACATCAAAATACTTAGCTAATCATTTTTGTATTATTAGATTGGAAAATTTAATTGCAACCATCTGTCATATTAGTGAGATATGACACTATGCAATTTGGTTGTTGAGATATAAAAATATTATATTACCATAAAACGTCCTGACTTAAGACGGTCATATAAAAACTTTATTTTGATGAAAGATATAATAACCTTGTCTTAATATGAAAACCAATCTCTCCTCCCCCCTTTAACAAATACACACACAGACAAAAGTACGATACAGTTTCTGGTCACTGCATGATACATGTAACTGGTTTTAAGTACACGCTTCTATTTTTATTTATCAAAATTAAAAATAATGACCTATATAAGGACTATGACCTTGATTAATGGACCTGACCCTGACTAGTTTTATTAGAGGTGACAATGGACCTGTCCCTGACTAGTTTTATTAGAGGTGACAATGGACCTGACCCTGACTAGTTTTATTAGAGGTGACAATGAACTAACCATGACTAGTTTTATTAAAGGTGACAATGGACCTTACCCTGACAAATTTTATTAGAAGTGACAATGGACCTGACCCTGACTAGTTTTACTAGAGGTGACAATGGACCTTACCCTGACTAATTAGGTCTTTCCACCTTTCTGTGGAAAGACCTCTTGAAATGCTTATGTTTATTATTATTAGGTCTTTCCACCTTTCTGTGGAAAGACCTATTGATTTTCTTCTGTTTATTAGGTCTTTCCACCTTTCTGTGGAAAGACCTCTTGAAATGCTTATGTTTATTATTATTATTATTTTTCCGTTACGGACTTTTGAACCGAAAGACTTATCGAAAAACTTTATAATTCATGATACTCGACATCAAAAGTTATTTCGAAAAACTACCCAACGAGTATGACCTATGACCCCTTTCGGAGTTCTTGCCCTTTGAACGAAAAACCTTGTTATCGCTACTCCTTCGAAACCATAAACCCCAGAGGTACGAAACCGTTACCAATGTTTTCGACTACTTGAGAGGACTTTTCAATCTTTCATTGCGAAATGATTTGTCGAGCCCTTTATTAAGTTATCGCCCCTGAGAGTTTTCGATGTTTACGAAAAATGAAATATTTTTCAAAACGACAAGTCGTAAAGACATGGGACCAACTGCATTAAATTCTTTGACATTTGACCTTGAAATTTATATAGAGGTCAAAGGTCAAGGTCATTCAAAATATGAGAAAATTAGCTTTTTAAATATCTCTTTTGTCTTTCGACATATTCTGAATACCTTTGCATCTATAATATGTCCTTCTAAAACTATTTTAAGGATTTCATTCTTGTCCCCCAAGCTTGACCCATTCAAAAGTTGTCACCCCTTTCGCAATAAAACCTTGTTATCGCTACTCCTCCGAAACCGTAAACCGTAGAGATTCCAAACCTTCATCAGTGTCTTCGACTCATTTAGTACTCTCTTCATTCTATCATTGCAAAAGCATTCTTTGGACCCTTGTATGAGTTACTGCCCCTGAAAGTTTACGCTACTTACATTTAATGAACTTATTTTTAAAACGGTGTATCCTAGAGACATGGTACCAACTGCTTCGGCATATTTGACCTTTGACCTTGAAATATAGGTCAAGGTCAAAGGTCAAGGTCATTTAAAAACATAAGAAATCCCTTATATATGTGTAAAATATAGCAATTCACCAAATGACCTTGAGCTTTGACCTTGACCTTTGACCTTGACATTGGGTCAAATAGAAAAGTTAGGACATGCATCCAGCTCCAGTATCAGGTGAAAATACAGAAAGTAAAGATTTCTTTCTTTTCTTTTTTTTTTTTTTTGAATGACCTTGACCCTTGACCTTTGACCTTGACTCAAAGGTCACAATAAGGCTTAAGGATGTGGAAGTAGTTACAATTCTTAGTGTAAAAGAGGCATAAAATAAATAATTCACCCCCCCCCCCTTCTTAAAAAAAAAAAAAAAATCACATCAACAACAATGTAGAATATTACTCTAGAATTCAAACCAGACCTCGGATCGACACCAAATTTGGTACAAATGTAGTATAAACCTCAGAGAAACTTTCTGGAGAGTTTTACGGTGAGTCATATAAGTTTATAGAAGTCTTGAAGTTTCACGGCAAAAACTACAAGTTCTGTTGTGTTTGAAATTTAAGTGCAGGTGAACGAAGAAATGATCTAAACCTTTTATCGGCTATTTCTTCAGATGTCGTTAGTAGCATTTAATTCTCCTGATATGATACGACATTTTAATACCAAGCATTCTCTCTTTCTGTTACATTTGGAATTTATTTGATTTTTATTTAGAATTAATCAGTTTCCAGAAATAGCGATTTTCGGTATATTAAAAACTATTCTCGCTTTCATTGTCGTCTTTCCCTTCTAAAACTGAATGTTGGGAATTTAATTTGGGCTACACATATTTAATTAAACCCAAAGAAATGCTTATTTAAATGTTTCATATTTATTTCAGGATATTCAGTCAGAAATGTTAAAATCCGAACCCGATCTTTTAAGCTTACAACGAAGCTATTTACAAAAAATTCAGCATGCTCACAATATCGATGAATCGGGCTACAGTCCATTAATACATTTTCATTAGGGAACAGTGTTAACGTTTTCTCACGCAGCCCGTCCCTTACTATTCCATATACTGCTTGCAAATTCAGGAACTATTTCCTTTTACGGAACTTCTTTCTTCCCCTACCGATTCCAAAAATACGCTTGCATTTCTTCTATAGTCTTAAACAATTAACTTACGTATGTTATCGGAAAGCGTGGCCGAATGGTTAGCGCACCTGCCTTTCAACCCAAGGGTTTTGAGTTCGAGCCCAGCTGGAGGAGCATTTTTTTTTTTTTTTTTTTTTTGGTGCATTTTTTGCATTTTTCTCCTTTTTTTCAACCCAAATGACACGGAAACACTTAAAAAGGTGGAAAGGCCTCTAATTGTTCTCTGAACAATTAGTCTCCTAGTGCTTTATTAGGTCTTTTCACCTTTCTGTGGAAAGACCTCTTGAAATGCTTATTAAGGTCTTCCGTCTTCACGGAAGACCTTATAGTGATTCTACTGTTTCTTATTAAGGTCTTCCGTCTTCACGGAAGACCTTATAGTGATTCTACTGTTTCTTATTAAGGTCTTCCGTCTTCACGGAAGACCTTATAGTGATTCTACTGTTTCTTATTATTATTATTATTATTTTTTTCCCCAAAATTTTGTGCAGGCGATTTCTCAAAAACTATTCAGTGGTTTTAAATGAAACTTTCAGGAATTATGCATCGTCAAATGAACTTTGTTCATCAGAAGGAAAATTTGGAAAACTCGCTTCTGGTGCCAAGTTATTGACAGTTTTCTGATTTTAAAATGAAATTTTGTCCCCCCTTTTTTTCAAAAATGGTTTAAGATATGAACTGGAGACTTGTTAGAGATGATAGGTTATGTCTTCTAGATGAGGGGAATCACCTTTTTGTGCGTCGTCAATACTTCCCGTCGTTACCGGATGCGAATTTTAAAAAGTCGTATTTTTAAACTTTTTTGTTTTTCTATATTTTTCTTTTATTTTAATAAGGTTAATAGAGACTCTTCTGAAAATGCTTTATATATAATTTATTTTAGAATTGATCAATCCAAACTCTAGATATTCGCATTTCTAAATTTGAAGCGGGTCCAAAATGGCGGCTGTCTCTGTAAACTCCGATAAGTAGGTCAGAATTTACGGAGTCAGCCGAGCGTTTGTTTGAATGAAAGTACCATAAGGATCAAAGAAATGTGAAGGAAATGTTGGATTGTCACATCACAATTACGTTGCAATTCTGTTTCGCAATAGAGTTTTAATCTGGGGTTTCCTCAAACGTCTACTATAATTTTTCTTGTCTGTATCTCAAAGTAGAAAAACGACATGACTACAAGTGGAAATACGATAACTACAACCTTTTGTTTTACACCACGGAAAAACTGATCCTAAACCATGGTTATAAGTAAAAGCTTTTCAAGAAACTTGCCTGACTAAAGCAATCAATATATAGTAATTATTACGTGGCCATTGTTTTTTCCCCATGCAGGCTTGTGTCATATTAAATGAACAGAAAAGACAGAAATAAGAAAACTATTTTTAAAGATTGTTTAATGAAAATGATTTAAATATTTTTTTTCTAAAAGATGTTGTTATTGAACATAAATGGTATCAGATTCCTTGACCGTCGCAGGACGAGACATGTTTTTGGGCGAAACATTCTAGTCTTCCCATGAATGTGTAACTAATCGGGATAGTCCACTTTGGGGGTAAACATGAAAATAAAACTTGTAGAAAATCTTACCTAAATCACTGCTTCAGTGTTACTTATCCATAAGATATATAATAAGTACAATATGATAAAAATACTTTCTCAAGCTCGATATTCAGGTTATAAGAACATACATTTTGAAATTTCATTGAAACCATCACCATTCAAAAGAAAATACATTCCAAAGGAAATGCGCGAATATTTACCCGTGACGTTTCGCGCGAAATAATGTATCGTGACCAACCTTTCGTGGTAGACAAATGGTCTGATGCAGAAGTACATAGAAGTGCAGAAAAAGATTAAATGGACATGCCTGTATATGGAATTACATGAAATAAAAAGTTGAACACATAAAGAATAAAAGAAAGTAAACAGTATCATCAGAGAATGGCTAAAGATATGAATATGAAACTTGCTGAGGTGATAGAGCATCAAATGTAGATATGGTGATTGACCATTATTTTTCGTCGTTCTTACTTCCGGTCGCAAACGGAAGTGAATTCAAAAATGTTAAATTTGCAACTTTTTGTTCTTCAATATTTTTCTCTGGGATTTACAGGGTTAATAGAGAGTCTTCTAGGAGTTTTATGTATGTTTTCATCTTTATGATTAAAAAAGTTTGCAGAGATTTCTATAAAATTCACTTCCGGTCCAGTGTTTTCCTGTCCTCAAAAGTAGAATTTGTTCTCACAATATTGCTCGACAGCAGTAAACGACTGAAGTCTAAAACTTTCAGGTCTGATAGTCAGTCATCAGTTTATTTGAATCGTGAGAAAATCTTGTATCGCCGTTACTTCCGGTCGTGACAGGAAGTGATGCAAAAAAGTGAATGGTTAATGGCTAGCTTACTTGGATTTTCACGCTGAATTTCTTTTATCACTTTTTCAGCGTGATTTTTTGTTTTTAATTTCAGAATCGGACGGAAGACCTCTCATTGCTCGCAATGAGTTTCTAGTTATTATTATTATTTTTTTCCCCAAAATTTTGTGCAGGCGATTTCTCAAAAACTATTCAGTGGTTTTAAATGAAACTTTCAGGAATTATGCGTCGTCAAATGAACTTTGTTCATCAGAAGGAAAATTTGGAAAACTCGCTTCTGGTGCCAAGTTATTGACAGTTTTCTGATTTTAAAATGAAATTTTGTCCCCCCTTTTTTTCAAAAATGGTTTAAGATATGAACTGGAGACTTGTTAGAGATGATAGGTTATGTCTTCTAGATGAGGGGAATCACCTTTTTGTGCGTCGTCAATACTTCCCGTCGTTACCGGATGCGAATTTTAAAAAGTCGTATTTTTAAACTTTTTTGTTTTTCTATATTTTTCTTTTATTTTAATAAGGTTAATAGAGACTCTTCTGAAAATGCTTTATATATAATTTATTTTAGAATTGATCAATCCAAACTCTAGATATTCGCATTTCTAAATTTGAAGCGGGTCCAAAATGGCGGCTGTCTCTGTAAACTCCGATAAGTAGGTCAGAATTTACGGAGTCAGCCGAGCGTTTGTTTGAATGAAAGTACCATAAGGATCAAAGAAATGTGAAGGAAATGTTGGATTGTCACATCACAATTACGTTGCAATTCTGTTTCGCAATAGAGTTTTAATCTGGGGTTTCCTCAAACGTCTACTATAATTTTTCTTGTCTGTATCTCAAAGTAGAAAAACGACATGACTACAAGTGGAAATACGATAACTACAACCTTTTGTTTTACACCACGGAAAAACTGATCCTAAACCATGGTTATAAGTAAAAGCTTTTCAAGAAACTTGCCTGACTAAAGCAATCAATATATAGTAATTATTACGTGGCCATTGTTTTTTCCCCATGCAGGCTTGTGTCATATTAAATGAACAGAAAAGACAGAAATAAGAAAACTATTTTTAAAGATTGTTTAATGAAAATGATTTAAATATTTTTTTTCTAAAAGATGTTGTTATTGAACATAAATGGTATCAGATTCCTTGACCGTCGCAGGACGAGACATGTTTTTGGGCGAAACATTCTAGTCTTCCCATGAATGTGTAACTAATCGGGATAGTCCACTTTGGGGGTAAACATGAAAATAAAACTTGTAGAAAATCTTACCTAAATCACTGCTTCAGTGTTACTTATCCATAAGATATATAATAAGTACAATATGATAAAAATACTTTCTCAAGCTCGATATTCAGGTTATAAGAACATACATTTTGAAATTTCATTGAAACCATCACCATTCAAAAGAAAATACATTCCAAAGGAAATGCGCGAATATTTACCCGTGACGTTTCGCGCGAAATAATGTATCGTGACCAACCTTTCGTGGTAGACAAATGGTCTGATGCAGAAGTACATAGAAGTGCAGAAAAAGATTAAATGGACATGCCTGTATATGGAATTACATGAAATAAAAAGTTGAACACATAAAGAATAAAAGAAAGTAAACAGTATCATCAGAGAATGGCTAAAGATATGAATATGAAACTTGCTGAGGTGATAGAGCATCAAATGTAGATATGGTGATTGACCATTATTTTTCGTCGTTCTTACTTCCGGTCGCAAACGGAAGTGAATTCAAAAATGTTAAATTTGCAACTTTTTGTTCTTCAATATTTTTCTCTGGGATTTACAGGGTTAATAGAGAGTCTTCTAGGAGTTTTATGTATGTTTTCATCTTTTTGATTAAAAAAGTTTGCAGAGATTTCTATAAAATTCACTTCCGGTCCAGTGTTTTCCTGTCCTCAAAAGTAGAATTTGTTCTCACAATATTGCTCGACAGCAGTAAACGACTGAAGTCTAAAACTTTCAGGTCTGATAGTCAGTCATCAGTTTATTTGAATCGTGAGAAAATCTTGTATCGCCGTTACTTCCGGTCGTGACAGGAAGTGATGCAAAAAAGTGAATGGTTAATGGCTAGCTTACTTGGATTTTCACGCTGAATTTCTTTTATCACTTTTTCAGCGTGATTTTTTGTTTTTAATTTCAGAATCGGACGGAAGACCTCTCATTGCTCGCAATGAGTTTCTAGTTAAGGTCTTCCGTCTTCACGGAAGACCTTATAGTGATTCTACTGTTTCTTATTAAGGTCTTCCGTCTTCACGGAAGACCTTATAGTGATTCTACTGTTTCTTATTATTATTATTATTTTTTTCCCCAAAATTTTGTGCAGGCGATTTCTCAAAAACTATTCAGTGGTTTTAAATGAAACTTTCAGGAATTATGCGTCGTCAAATGAACTTTGTTCATCAGAAGGAAAATTTGGAAAACTCGCTTCTGGTGCCAAGTTATTGACAGTTTTCTGATTTTAAAATGAAATTTTGTCCCCCCTTTTTTTCAAAAATGGTTTAAGATATGAACTGGAGACTTGTTAGAGATGATAGGTTATGTCTTCTAGATGAGGGGAATCACCTTTTTGTGCGTCGTCAATACTTCCCGTCGTTACCGGATGCGAATTTTAAAAAGTCGTATTTTTAAACTTTTTTGTTTTTCTATATTTTTCTTTTATTTTAATAAGGTTAATAGAGACTCTTCTGAAAATGCTTTATATATAATTTATTTTAGAATTGATCAATCCAAACTCTAGATATTCGCATTTCTAAATTTGAAGCGGGTCCAAAATGGCGGCTGTCTCTGTAAACTCCGATAAGTAGGTCAGAATTTACGGAGTCAGCCGAGCGTTTGTTTGAATGAAAGTACCATAAGGATCAAAGAAATGTGAAGGAAATGTTGGATTGTCACATCACAATTACGTTGCAATTCTGTTTCGCAATAGAGTTTTAATCTGGGGTTTCCTCAAACGTCTACTATAATTTTTCTTGTCTGTATCTCAAAGTAGAAAAACGACATGACTACAAGTGGAAATACGATAACTACAACCTTTTGTTTTACACCACGGAAAAACTGATCCTAAACCATGGTTATAAGTAAAAGCTTTTCAAGAAACTTGCCTGACTAAAGCAATCAATATATAGTAATTATTACGTGGCCATTGTTTTTTCCCCATGCAGGCTTGTGTCATATTAAATGAACAGAAAAGACAGAAATAAGAAAACTATTTTTAAAGATTGTTTAATGAAAATGATTTAAATATTTTTTTTCTAAAAGATGTTGTTATTGAACATAAATGGTATCAGATTCCTTGACCGTCGCAGGACGAGACATGTTTTTGGGCGAAACATTCTAGTCTTCCCATGAATGTGTAACTAATCGGGATAGTCCACTTTGGGGGTAAACATGAAAATAAAACTTGTAGAAAATCTTACCTAAATCACTGCTTCAGTGTTACTTATCCATAAGATATATAATAAGTACAATATGATAAAAATACTTTCTCAAGCTCGATATTCAGGTTATAAGAACATACATTTTGAAATTTCATTGAAACCATCACCATTCAAAAGAAAATACATTCCAAAGGAAATGCGCGAATATTTACCCGTGACGTTTCGCGCGAAATAATGTATCGTGACCAACCTTTCGTGGTAGACAAATGGTCTGATGCAGAAGTACATAGAAGTGCAGAAAAAGATTAAATGGACATGCCTGTATATGGAATTACATGAAATAAAAAGTTGAACACATAAAGAATAAAAGAAAGTAAACAGTATCATCAGAGAATGGCTAAAGATATGAATATGAAACTTGCTGAGGTGATAGAGCATCAAATGTAGATATGGTGATTGACCATTATTTTTCGTCGTTCTTACTTCCGGTCGCAAACGGAAGTGAATTCAAAAATGTTAAATTTGCAACTTTTTGTTCTTCAATATTTTTCTCTGGGATTTACAGGGTTAATAGAGAGTCTTCTAGGAGTTTTATGTATGTTTTCATCTTTTTGATTAAAAAAGTTTGCAGAGATTTCTATAAAATTCACTTCCGGTCCAGTGTTTTCCTGTCCTCAAAAGTAGAATTTGTTCTCACAATATTGCTCGACAGCAGTAAACGACTGAAGTCTAAAACTTTCAGGTCTGATAGTCAGTCATCAGTTTATTTGAATCGTGAGAAAATCTTGTATCGCCGTTACTTCCGGTCGTGACAGGAAGTGATGCAAAAAAGTGAATGGTTAATGGCTAGCTTACTTGGATTTTCACGCTGAATTTCTTTTATCACTTTTTCAGCGTGATTTTTTGTTTTTAATTTCAGAATCGGACGGAAGACCTCTCATTGCTCGCAATGAGTTTCTAGTTATTATTATTATTTTTTTCCCCAAAATTTTGTGCAGGCGATTTCTCAAAAACTATTCAGTGGTTTTAAATGAAACTTTCAGGAATTATGCGTCGTCAAATGAACTTTGTTCATCAGAAGGAAAATTTGGAAAACTCGCTTCTGGTGCCAAGTTATTGACAGTTTTCTGATTTTAAAATGAAATTTTGTCCCCCCTTTTTTTCAAAAATGGTTTAAGATATGAACTGGAGACTTGTTAGAGATGATAGGTTATGTCTTCTAGATGAGGGGAATCACCTTTTTGTGCGTCGTCAATACTTCCCGTCGTTACCGGATGCGAATTTTAAAAAGTCGTATTTTTAAACTTTTTTGTTTTTCTATATTTTTCTTTTATTTTAATAAGGTTAATAGAGACTCTTCTGAAAATGCTTTATATATAATTTATTTTAGAATTGATCAATCCAAACTCTAGATATTCGCATTTCTAAATTTGAAGCGGGTCCAAAATGGCGGCTGTCTCTGTAAACTCCGATAAGTAGGTCAGAATTTACGGAGTCAGCCGAGCGTTTGTTTGAATGAAAGTACCATAAGGATCAAAGAAATGTGAAGGAAATGTTGGATTGTCACATCACAATTACGTTGCAATTCTGTTTCGCAATAGAGTTTTAATCTGGGGTTTCCTCAAACGTCTACTATAATTTTTCTTGTCTGTATCTCAAAGTAGAAAAACGACATGACTACAAGTGGAAATACGATAACTACAACCTTTTGTTTTACACCACGGAAAAACTGATCCTAAACCATGGTTATAAGTAAAAGCTTTTCAAGAAACTTGCCTGACTAAAGCAATCAATATATAGTAATTATTACGTGGCCATTGTTTTTTCCCCATGCAGGCTTGTGTCATATTAAATGAACAGAAAAGACAGAAATAAGAAAACTATTTTTAAAGATTGTTTAATGAAAATGATTTAAATATTTTTTTTCTAAAAGATGTTGTTATTGAACATAAATGGTATCAGATTCCTTGACCGTCGCAGGACGAGACATGTTTTTGGGCGAAACATTCTAGTCTTCCCATGAATGTGTAACTAATCGGGATAGTCCACTTTGGGGGTAAACATGAAAATAAAACTTGTAGAAAATCTTACCTAAATCACTGCTTCAGTGTTACTTATCCATAAGATATATAATAAGTACAATATGATAAAAATACTTTCTCAAGCTCGATATTCAGGTTATAAGAACATACATTTTGAAATTTCATTGAAACCATCACCATTCAAAAGAAAATACATTCCAAAGGAAATGCGCGAATATTTACCCGTGACGTTTCGCGCGAAATAATGTATCGTGACCAACCTTTCGTGGTAGACAAATGGTCTGATGCAGAAGTACATAGAAGTGCAGAAAAAGATTAAATGGACATGCCTGTATATGGAATTACATGAAATAAAAAGTTGAACACATAAAGAATAAAAGAAAGTAAACAGTATCATCAGAGAATGGCTAAAGATATGAATATGAAACTTGCTGAGGTGATAGAGCATCAAATGTAGATATGGTGATTGACCATTATTTTTCGTCGTTCTTACTTCCGGTCGCAAACGGAAGTGAATTCAAAAATGTTAAATTTGCAACTTTTTGTTCTTCAATATTTTTCTCTGGGATTTACAGGGTTAATAGAGAGTCTTCTAGGAGTTTTATGTATGTTTTCATCTTTTTGATTAAAAAAGTTTGCAGAGATTTCTATAAAATTCACTTCCGGTCCAGTGTTTTCCTGTCCTCAAAAGTAGAATTTGTTCTCACAATATTGCTCGACAGCAGTAAACGACTGAAGTCTAAAACTTTCAGGTCTGATAGTCAGTCATCAGTTTATTTGAATCGTGAGAAAATCTTGTATCGCCGTTACTTCCGGTCGTGACAGGAAGTGATGCAAAAAAGTGAATGGTTAATGGCTAGCTTACTTGGATTTTCACGCTGAATTTCTTTTATCACTTTTTCAGCGTGATTTTTTGTTTTTAATTTCAGAATCGGACGGAAGACCTCTCATTGCTCGCAATGAGTTTCTAGTTATTATTATTATTTTTTTCCCCAAAATTTTGTGCAGGCGATTTCTCAAAAACTATTCAGTGGTTTTAAATGAAACTTTCAGGAATTATGCGTCGTCAAATGAACTTTGTTCATCAGAAGGAAAATTTGGAAAACTCGCTTCTGGTGCCAAGTTATTGACAGTTTTCTGATTTTAAAATGAAATTTTGTCCCCCCTTTTTTTCAAAAATGGTTTAAGATATGAACTGGAGACTTGTTAGAGATGATAGGTTATGTCTTCTAGATGAGGGGAATCACCTTTTTGTGCGTCGTCAATACTTCCCGTCGTTACCGGATGCGAATTTTAAAAAGTCGTATTTTTAAACTTTTTTGTTTTTCTATATTTTTCTTTTATTTTAATAAGGTTAATAGAGACTCTTCTGAAAATGCTTTATATATAATTTATTTTAGAATTGATCAATCCAAACTCTAGATATTCGCATTTCTAAATTTGAAGCGGGTCCAAAATGGCGGCTGTCTCTGTAAACTCCGATAAGTAGGTCAGAATTTACGGAGTCAGCCGAGCGTTTGTTTGAATGAAAGTACCATAAGGATCAAAGAAATGTGAAGGAAATGTTGGATTGTCACATCACAATTACGTTGCAATTCTGTTTCGCAATAGAGTTTTAATCTGGGGTTTCCTCAAACGTCTACTATAATTTTTCTTGTCTGTATCTCAAAGTAGAAAAACGACATGACTACAAGTGGAAATACGATAACTACAACCTTTTGTTTTACACCACGGAAAAACTGATCCTAAACCATGGTTATAAGTAAAAGCTTTTCAAGAAACTTGCCTGACTAAAGCAATCAATATATAGTAATTATTACGTGGCCATTGTTTTTTCCCCATGCAGGCTTGTGTCATATTAAATGAACAGAAAAGACAGAAATAAGAAAACTATTTTTAAAGATTGTTTAATGAAAATGATTTAAATATTTTTTTTCTAAAAGATGTTGTTATTGAACATAAATGGTATCAGATTCCTTGACCGTCGCAGGACGAGACATGTTTTTGGGCGAAACATTCTAGTCTTCCCATGAATGTGTAACTAATCGGGATAGTCCACTTTGGGGGTAAACATGAAAATAAAACTTGTAGAAAATCTTACCTAAATCACTGCTTCAGTGTTACTTATCCATAAGATATATAATAAGTACAATATGATAAAAATACTTTCTCAAGCTCGATATTCAGGTTATAAGAACATACATTTTGAAATTTCATTGAAACCATCACCATTCAAAAGAAAATACATTCCAAAGGAAATGCGCGAATATTTACCCGTGACGTTTCGCGCGAAATAATGTATCGTGACCAACCTTTCGTGGTAGACAAATGGTCTGATGCAGAAGTACATAGAAGTGCAGAAAAAGATTAAATGGACATGCCTGTATATGGAATTACATGAAATAAAAAGTTGAACACATAAAGAATAAAAGAAAGTAAACAGTATCATCAGAGAATGGCTAAAGATATGAATATGAAACTTGCTGAGGTGATAGAGCATCAAATGTAGATATGGTGATTGACCATTATTTTTCGTCGTTCTTACTTCCGGTCGCAAACGGAAGTGAATTCAAAAATGTTAAATTTGCAACTTTTTGTTCTTCAATATTTTTCTCTGGGATTTACAGGGTTAATAGAGAGTCTTCTAGGAGTTTTATGTATGTTTTCATCTTTTTGATTAAAAAAGTTTGCAGAGATTTCTATAAAATTCACTTCCGGTCCAGTGTTTTCCTGTCCTCAAAAGTAGAATTTGTTCTCACAATATTGCTCGACAGCAGTAAACGACTGAAGTCTAAAACTTTCAGGTCTGATAGTCAGTCATCAGTTTATTTGAATCGTGAGAAAATCTTGTATCGCCGTTACTTCCGGTCGTGACAGGAAGTGATGCAAAAAAGTGAATGGTTAATGGCTAGCTTACTTGGATTTTCACGCTGAATTTCTTTTATCACTTTTTCAGCGTGATTTTTTGTTTTTAATTTCAGAATCGGACGGAAGACCTCTCATTGCTCGCAATGAGTTTCTAGTTATTATTATTATTTTTTTCCCCAAAATTTTGTGCAGGCGATTTCTCAAAAACTATTCAGTGGTTTTAAATGAAACTTTCAGGAATTATGCGTCGTCAAATGAACTTTGTTCATCAGAAGGAAAATTTGGAAAACTCGCTTCTGGTGCCAAGTTATTGACAGTTTTCTGATTTTAAAATGAAATTTTGTCCCCCCTTTTTTTCAAAAATGGTTTAAGATATGAACTGGAGACTTGTTAGAGATGATAGGTTATGTCTTCTAGATGAGGGGAATCACCTTTTTGTGCGTCGTCAATACTTCCCGTCGTTACCGGATGCGAATTTTAAAAAGTCGTATTTTTAAACTTTTTTGTTTTTCTATATTTTTCTTTTATTTTAATAAGGTTAATAGAGACTCTTCTGAAAATGCTTTATATATAATTTATTTTAGAATTGATCAATCCAAACTCTAGATATTCGCATTTCTAAATTTGAAGCGGGTCCAAAATGGCGGCTGTCTCTGTAAACTCCGATAAGTAGGTCAGAATTTACGGAGTCAGCCGAGCGTTTGTTTGAATGAAAGTACCATAAGGATCAAAGAAATGTGAAGGAAATGTTGGATTGTCACATCACAATTACGTTGCAATTCTGTTTCGCAATAGAGTTTTAATCTGGGGTTTCCTCAAACGTCTACTATAATTTTTCTTGTCTGTATCTCAAAGTAGAAAAACGACATGACTACAAGTGGAAATACGATAACTACAACCTTTTGTTTTACACCACGGAAAAACTGATCCTAAACCATGGTTATAAGTAAAAGCTTTTCAAGAAACTTGCCTGACTAAAGCAATCAATATATAGTAATTATTACGTGGCCATTGTTTTTTCCCCATGCAGGCTTGTGTCATATTAAATGAACAGAAAAGACAGAAATAAGAAAACTATTTTTAAAGATTGTTTAATGAAAATGATTTAAATATTTTTTTTCTAAAAGATGTTGTTATTGAACATAAATGGTATCAGATTCCTTGACCGTCGCAGGACGAGACATGTTTTTGGGCGAAACATTCTAGTCTTCCCATGAATGTGTAACTAATCGGGATAGTCCACTTTGGGGGTAAACATGAAAATAAAACTTGTAGAAAATCTTACCTAAATCACTGCTTCAGTGTTACTTATCCATAAGATATATAATAAGTACAATATGATAAAAATACTTTCTCAAGCTCGATATTCAGGTTATAAGAACATACATTTTGAAATTTCATTGAAACCATCACCATTCAAAAGAAAATACATTCCAAAGGAAATGCGCGAATATTTACCCGTGACGTTTCGCGCGAAATAATGTATCGTGACCAACCTTTCGTGGTAGACAAATGGTCTGATGCAGAAGTACATAGAAGTGCAGAAAAAGATTAAATGGACATGCCTGTATATGGAATTACATGAAATAAAAAGTTGAACACATAAAGAATAAAAGAAAGTAAACAGTATCATCAGAGAATGGCTAAAGATATGAATATGAAACTTGCTGAGGTGATAGAGCATCAAATGTAGATATGGTGATTGACCATTATTTTTCGTCGTTCTTACTTCCGGTCGCAAACGGAAGTGAATTCAAAAATGTTAAATTTGCAACTTTTTGTTCTTCAATATTTTTCTCTGGGATTTACAGGGTTAATAGAGAGTCTTCTAGGAGTTTTATGTATGTTTTCATCTTTTTGATTAAAAAAGTTTGCAGAGATTTCTATAAAATTCACTTCCGGTCCAGTGTTTTCCTGTCCTCAAAAGTAGAATTTGTTCTCACAATATTGCTCGACAGCAGTAAACGACTGAAGTCTAAAACTTTCAGGTCTGATAGTCAGTCATCAGTTTATTTGAATCGTGAGAAAATCTTGTATCGCCGTTACTTCCGGTCGTGACAGGAAGTGATGCAAAAAAGTGAATGGTTAATGGCTAGCTTACTTGGATTTTCACGCTGAATTTCTTTTATCACTTTTTCAGCGTGATTTTTTGTTTTTAATTTCAGAATCGGACGGAAGACCTCTCATTGCTCGCAATGAGTTTCTAGTTAAGGTCTTCCGTCTTCACGGAAGACCTTATAGTGATTCTACTGTTTCTTATTAAGGTCTTCCGTCTTCACGGAAGACCTTATAGTGATTCTACTGTTTCTTATTATTATTATTATTTTTTTCCCCAAAATTTTGTGCAGGCGATTTCTCAAAAACTATTCAGTGGTTTTAAATGAAACTTTCAGGAATTATGCGTCGTCAAATGAACTTTGTTCATCAGAAGGAAAATTTGGAAAACTCGCTTCTGGTGCCAAGTTATTGACAGTTTTCTGATTTTAAAATGAAATTTTGTCCCCCCTTTTTTTCAAAAATGGTTTAAGATATGAACTGGAGACTTGTTAGAGATGATAGGTTATGTCTTCTAGATGAGGGGAATCACCTTTTTGTGCGTCGTCAATACTTCCCGTCGTTACCGGATGCGAATTTTAAAAAGTCGTATTTTTAAACTTTTTTGTTTTTCTATATTTTTCTTTTATTTTAATAAGGTTAATAGAGACTCTTCTGAAAATGCTTTATATATAATTTATTTTAGAATTGATCAATCCAAACTCTAGATATTCGCATTTCTAAATTTGAAGCGGGTCCAAAATGGCGGCTGTCTCTGTAAACTCCGATAAGTAGGTCAGAATTTACGGAGTCAGCCGAGCGTTTGTTTGAATGAAAGTACCATAAGGATCAAAGAAATGTGAAGGAAATGTTGGATTGTCACATCACAATTACGTTGCAATTCTGTTTCGCAATAGAGTTTTAATCTGGGGTTTCCTCAAACGTCTACTATAATTTTTCTTGTCTGTATCTCAAAGTAGAAAAACGACATGACTACAAGTGGAAATACGATAACTACAACCTTTTGTTTTACACCACGGAAAAACTGATCCTAAACCATGGTTATAAGTAAAAGCTTTTCAAGAAACTTGCCTGACTAAAGCAATCAATATATAGTAATTATTACGTGGCCATTGTTTTTTCCCCATGCAGGCTTGTGTCATATTAAATGAACAGAAAAGACAGAAATAAGAAAACTATTTTTAAAGATTGTTTAATGAAAATGATTTAAATATTTTTTTTCTAAAAGATGTTGTTATTGAACATAAATGGTATCAGATTCCTTGACCGTCGCAGGACGAGACATGTTTTTGGGCGAAACATTCTAGTCTTCCCATGAATGTGTAACTAATCGGGATAGTCCACTTTGGGGGTAAACATGAAAATAAAACTTGTAGAAAATCTTACCTAAATCACTGCTTCAGTGTTACTTATCCATAAGATATATAATAAGTACAATATGATAAAAATACTTTCTCAAGCTCGATATTCAGGTTATAAGAACATACATTTTGAAATTTCATTGAAACCATCACCATTCAAAAGAAAATACATTCCAAAGGAAATGCGCGAATATTTACCCGTGACGTTTCGCGCGAAATAATGTATCGTGACCAACCTTTCGTGGTAGACAAATGGTCTGATGCAGAAGTACATAGAAGTGCAGAAAAAGATTAAATGGACATGCCTGTATATGGAATTACATGAAATAAAAAGTTGAACACATAAAGAATAAAAGAAAGTAAACAGTATCATCAGAGAATGGCTAAAGATATGAATATGAAACTTGCTGAGGTGATAGAGCATCAAATGTAGATATGGTGATTGACCATTATTTTTCGTCGTTCTTACTTCCGGTCGCAAACGGAAGTGAATTCAAAAATGTTAAATTTGCAACTTTTTGTTCTTCAATATTTTTCTCTGGGATTTACAGGGTTAATAGAGAGTCTTCTAGGAGTTTTATGTATGTTTTCATCTTTTTGATTAAAAAAGTTTGCAGAGATTTCTATAAAATTCACTTCCGGTCCAGTGTTTTCCTGTCCTCAAAAGTAGAATTTGTTCTCACAATATTGCTCGACAGCAGTAAACGACTGAAGTCTAAAACTTTCAGGTCTGATAGTCAGTCATCAGTTTATTTGAATCGTGAGAAAATCTTGTATCGCCGTTACTTCCGGTCGTGACAGGAAGTGATGCAAAAAAGTGAATGGTTAATGGCTAGCTTACTTGGATTTTCACGCTGAATTTCTTTTATCACTTTTTCAGCGTGATTTTTTGTTTTTAATTTCAGAATCGGACGGAAGACCTCTCATTGCTCGCAATGAGTTTCTAGTTATTATTATTATTTTTTTCCCCAAAATTTTGTGCAGGCGATTTCTCAAAAACTATTCAGTGGTTTTAAATGAAACTTTCAGGAATTATGCGTCGTCAAATGAACTTTGTTCATCAGAAGGAAAATTTGGAAAACTCGCTTCTGGTGCCAAGTTATTGACAGTTTTCTGATTTTAAAATGAAATTTTGTCCCCCCTTTTTTTCAAAAATGGTTTAAGATATGAACTGGAGACTTGTTAGAGATGATAGGTTATGTCTTCTAGATGAGGGGAATCACCTTTTTGTGCGTCGTCAATACTTCCCGTCGTTACCGGATGCGAATTTTAAAAAGTCGTATTTTTAAACTTTTTTGTTTTTCTATATTTTTCTTTTATTTTAATAAGGTTAATAGAGACTCTTCTGAAAATGCTTTATATATAATTTATTTTAGAATTGATCAATCCAAACTCTAGATATTCGCATTTCTAAATTTGAAGCGGGTCCAAAATGGCGGCTGTCTCTGTAAACTCCGATAAGTAGGTTAGAATTTACGGAGTCAGCCGAGCGTTTGTTTGAATGAAAGTACCATAAGGATCAAAGAAATGTGAAGGAAATGTTGGATTGTCACATCACAATTACGTTGCAATTCTGTTTCGCAATAGAGTTTTAATCTGGGGTTTCCTCAAACGTCTACTATAATTTTTCTTGTCTGTATCTCAAAGTAGAAAAACGACATGACTACAAGTGGAAATACGATAACTACAACCTTTTGTTTTACACCACGGAAAAACTGATCCTAAACCATGGTTATAAGTAAAAGCTTTTCAAGAAACTTGCCTGACTAAAGCAATCAATATATAGTAATTATTACGTGGCCATTGTTTTTTCCCCATGCAGGCTTGTGTCATATTAAATGAACAGAAAAGACAGAAATAAGAAAACTATTTTTAAAGATTGTTTAATGAAAATGATTTAAATATTTTTTTTCTAAAAGATGTTGTTATTGAACATAAATGGTATCAGATTCCTTGACCGTCGCAGGACGAGACATGTTTTTGGGCGAAACATTCTAGTCTTCCCATGAACGTGTAACTAATCGGGATAGTCCACTTTGGGGGTAAACATGAAAATAAAACTTGTAGAAAATCTTACCTAAATCACTGCTTCAGTGTTACTTATCCATAAGATATATAATAAGTACAATATGATAAAAATACTTTCTCAAGCTCGATATTCAGGTTATAAGAACATACATTTTGAAATTTCATTGAAACCATCACCATTCAAAAGAAAATACATTCCAAAGGAAATGCGCGAATATTTACCCGTGACGTTTCGCGCGAAATAATGTATCGTGACCAACCTTTCGTGGTAGACAAATGGTCTGATGCAGAAGTACATAGAAGTGCAGAAAAAGATTAAATGGACATGCCTGTATATGGAATTACATGAAATAAAAAGTTGAACACATAAAGAATAAAAGAAAGTAAACAGTATCATCAGAGAATGGCTAAAGATATGAATATGAAACTTGCTGAGGTGATAGAGCATCAAATGTAGATATGGTGATTGACCATTATTTTTCGTCGTTCTTACTTCCGGTCGCAAACGGAAGTGAATTCAAAAATGTTAAATTTGCAACTTTTTGTTCTTCAATATTTTTCTCTGGGATTTACAGGGTTAATAGAGAGTCTTCTAGGAGTTTTATGTATGTTTTCATCTTTTTGATTAAAAAAGTTTGCAGAGATTTCTATAAAATTCACTTCCGGTCCAGTGTTTTCCTGTCCTCAAAAGTAGAATTTGTTCTCACAATATTGCTCGACAGCAGTAAACGACTGAAGTCTAAAACTTTCAGGTCTGATAGTCAGTCATCAGTTTATTTGAATCGTGAGAAAATCTTGTATCGCCGTTACTTCCGGTCGTGACAGGAAGTGATGCAAAAAAGTGAATGGTTAATGGCTAGCTTACTTGGATTTTCACGCTGAATTTCTTTTATCACTTTTTCAGCGTGATTTTTTGTTTTTAATTTCAGAATCGGACGGAAGACCTCTCATTGCTCGCAATGAGTTTCTAGTGTTTATTATTATTATTTTTTTTCTTCCCGGACTTTTGAAACCACAAGACTTATCGAAAAACTTTATAGTTCATGATACTGGACATTAAAAGTTATTTCAAAAAACGACCCCCCGTGTTTGACCCATGACCTCTTACGAAGTTATTGCCCCTTTCGCAAGAATAGCCTGTTATCGCTACTCCTTCGAAACCATATACCGTAGAGGTACAGAACCTTCACCAATGTTTTCGACAACTGAGAGGACTTTTCAATCTTTTCATTGCGAAACGATTTGTCGAGCCCTTTAATAAATTACTGCCCCTGAGAGTTTTCGATGTTTACGAATAATGACAAAATTCTCTAAACAATAAGTCGTAAAGACATGGGACCAACTGCATTAGATTTTGTGACCTCTGACCTTGAAATTTTTGTGAAGGTCAAAGGTCAAGGTCATTCAAAATATGAGAAAATTAGATTTTTTTTATATCTCTTTTGTCTTTCAACACATACTGAATATCTTTGCATCTATAATATGTCCTTCTAAAACTATTTCAAAGAATTCATTCTAGTCCCCCGAGCTTGACCCATTCAAAAGTTTTCACCCCTTTTGCAACAAAACCTTGTTATCGCTACTCCTCCGAAACCGTAAACCGTAGAGATTCCAAACCTTCATCAGTGTCTTCGACTCATTTAGTACTCTCTTCATTCTATCATTGCAAAAGCATTCTTTGGACCCTTGTATGAGTTACTGCCCCTGAAAGTTTACGCTACTTACATTTAATGAACTTATTTTTAAAACGGTGTATCCTAGAGACATGGTACCAACTGCTTCGGCATATTTGACCTTTGACCTTGAAATATAGGTCAAGGTCAAAGGTCAAGGTCATTTAAAAACATAAGAAATCCCTTATATATGTGTAAAATATAGCAATTCACCAAATGACCTTGAGCTTTGACCTTGACCTTTGACCTTGACATTGGGTCAAATAGAAAAGTTAGGACATGCATCCAGCTCCAGTATCAGGTAAAAATACAGAAAGTAAAGATTTCTTTCTTTTCTTTTTTTTTTTTTTTGAATGACCTTGACCCTTGACCTTTGACCTTGACTCAAAGGTCACAATAAGGCTTAAGGATGTGGAAGTAGTTACAATTCTTAGTGTAAAAGAGGCATAAAATAAATAATTCACCCCCCCCCCCTTCTTAAAAAAAAAAAAAAATCACATCAACAACAATGTAGAATATTACTCTAGAATTCAAACCAGACCTCGGATCGACACCAAATTTGGTACAAATGTAGTATAAACCTCAGAGAAACTTTCTGGAGAGTTTTACGGTGAGTCATATAAGTTTATAGAAGTCTTGAAGTTTCACGGCAAAAACTACAAGTTCTGTTGTGTTTGAAATTTAAGTGCAGGTGAACGAAGAAATGATCTAAACCTTTTATCGGCTATTTCTTCAGATGTCGTTAGTAGCATTTAATTCTCCTGATATGATACGACATTTTAATACCAAGCATTCTCTCTTTCTGTTACATTTGGAATTTATTTGATTTTTATTTAGAATTAATCAGTTTCCAGAAATAGCGATTTTCGGTATATTAAAAACTATTCTCGCTTTCATTGTCGTCTTTCCCTTCTAAAACTGAATGTTGGGAATTTAATTTGGGCTACACATATTTAATTAAACCCAAAGAAATGCTTATTTAAATGTTTCATATTTATTTCAGGATATTCAGTCAGAAATGTTAAAATCCGAACCCGATCTTTTAAGCTTACAACGAAGCTATTTACAAAAAATTCAGCATGCTCACAATATCGATGAATCGGGCTACAGTCCATTAATACATTTTCATTAGGGAACAGTGTTAACGTTTTCTCACGCAGCCCGTCCCTTACTATTCCATATACTGCTTGCAAATTCAGGAACTATTTCCTTTTACAGAACTTCTTTCTTCCCCTACCGATTCCAAAAATACGCTTGCATTTCTTCTATAGTCTTAAACAATTAACTTACGTATATTATCGGAAAGCGTGGCCGAATGGTTAGCGCACCTGCCTTTCAACCCAAGGGTTTTGAGTTCGAGCCCAGCTGGAGGAGCATTTTTTTTTTTTTTTTTTTTTTTTGGTGCATTTTTTGCATTTTTCTCCTTTTTTTCAACCCAAATGACACGGAAACACTTAAAAAGGTGGAAAGGCCTCTAATTGTTCTCTGAACAATTAGTCTCCTAGTTAGGTCTTTCCACCTTTCTGTGGAAAGACCTCTTGAAATGCTTATGTTTATTATTATTATTAGGTCTTTCCACCTTTCTGTGGAAAGACCTATTGGTTTTCTTCTGTTTCTTATTATTAGGTCTTTCCACCTTTCTGTGGAAAGACCTATTGATATTCTTCTGTTTCTTATTATTATTATTTTTTATTATTTTTCCGCCGTGTGATTTTGAGTTTCAAGATCTATCGAAAAGATTTATACTTCATAAGAATGTACTCCATAAAAGATTTTTGCAGTTGACCCTGCGTATATGAACTTTGACCCCTCAAAGAGTTATGAACCCTTTCGCAATAAAAGCTTGTTATCGCTACTCCTCTGAAACCGTAAACCCTAGAGTTACGAAACCTTCACCGATGTCTTCGACTACTTGAGAAGACTTTTCAATCTTTCATTGTGAAATGATAGTTGGAGCACAATGATGAGTTATTGCCCCCTGAAAGTTTTTGTTCTTTTACGTATAATGAAAATAATGAAACCGATTAATCGTAGAGACACGAAACCAACTGCATTGGATTCTTCATCATCTGACCTTCAAAATCTGTTCAAGGTCAAAGGTCAAGGTCACTCTAAATATGAGAAATATAGCTCTTTTTATATCTCTTTTGTCTTACAACATATATTACATAACATTAAATACATCATATGTCCTTTTAAAACTATTTTCAGATTTCACTTTTCAACCCCTAAGCCTGACGCATTAAAAAGTTCTGGCCCCTTGTGCGAAAAACCTTGTTATCGCTACTCCTCCGAAACCATTGACCGTAGAGATGCGAATCCTTCGACAGCGTCTTCGACTACTTTAGGGACTTTGACCTTGAAATTTAGGTCAAGGTCAAAGGTCAAGGTCATTCAAAACATGAAAAAGTCAGTGCTTTTGATGTCTCTTTCATCTTATTAGGGCTTTCCACCTTTCTGTGGAAAGTCCTATTGAAATTGTTCTGTTTATTAGGTCTTTCCACCTTTCTGTGGAAAGACCTATTGGTTTTCTTCTGTTTCTTATTATTCTTCTTATTTTTCCGCCGCAAGATTTTGAGTTTCAAGATTTATCGAAAAGATTTATAGTTTATGAGAATGAACTCTGTAAAAGATTTTTGCAGTTGACCCTGCGTATATGAACTTTGACCCCTCAAAGAGTTATTACCCCTTTTGCAATAAAAGCTTGTTATCGCTACTCCTTCGAAACCGTAAACCGTACAGGTATGGAACCTTCACCAATGTCTTCGACTAATTGAGGGGACTCTTCAATCTTTTGATTGCGAAAGTATTCGTGGACCCCTTTTATGAGTTATTGCCCCTGAAAGTTTTTGAAGTTTACAAATAATAATTTTCTTTCCAAACGATTAGTTGTAGAGACATGAAACCAACTGGATAAGATTCTTTGACCTCAGACCTTGAAATTAATGTCAAGGTCAAAGGTCAAGGTCATTCTAAATATGAGAAATTAAGCTTTTTTTATATCTCTTTTGTCTTTCAACATATACTAAATATCTTTGCATCATTAATATGTCCTCTTAAAACTATTTCAAAGATTTCATACTTGTCCCCTAAGATTTACCCCTTTAAAAGTTATTGCCCCTTTTACTGAAAACCTTGTTATTGCTACTCCTCCGAAACCATAAACCGTAAAGACACAAAACCTTCACCAATGTATTCAGGTCTTTAGACACAACTTCAATCTATTCAGTGTGAAAGTGTCCGATGACCCCTTATATGAGTTATCACCCTTTAATGTCTTTGCGCTTACTATTAAACCTGATAACTTGAAAATCAAAAGTCGTAGAAGCATGGGGTCAAGTAAAATGTGACCCTTGACCTTTGACCTTGAATATTTGTTCAAGGTCAAAGGTCAAGATCATTTCAAAATTTTTTTAATTTTCATTTTTTCTATCTTTCAAGCCATTTATGGATACCTTTTGTATCAAAATTAACTTTAGAGAGTAAAATATGAGAAATATATGAAATTTAAAGAAGGTGGAAAGACCTCTAATTGTTCGAGAACAATTAGTCTACTAGTTATTATTATTATTTTTCCGCCGCGTGTTTTTGAGTTTCAAGATTTACCGAAAAGATTCATGGTCCATAAGAATGTACTTGGTAAAAGATTTTTGCAGTTGACCCTGCGTATATGAACTTTGAACCCTCGAGGAGTTATAACCCCTTTCGCAATAAATCCTTGTTATCGCTACTCCTCCGAAACCGTAAACCCTAGAGTTACGAAACCTTCACCGATGTCTTCGACTACTTAAGAATACTTTTCAATCTTGGTATTGCGAAATGATAGATCGAGCACTTTGAAGAGTAATTGCCCCCTGAAAGTTTTTGTTCTTTATGTATAATGAAAAAAATTTAAACGATTAATCGTAGAGACACGAAACCAACTGCATTGGATTCTTCATCATTTGACCTTCAAAATCTGTTCAAGGTCAAAGGTCAAGGTCACTCTAAATATGAGAAATATAGCTCTTTTAAAATCTCTTTTGTCTTACAACATATATTACATAACATTAAATACATCAGATGTCCTTTTAAAACTATTTTCAGATTTCACTTTTCAACCCCTAAGCCTGACGCATTAAAAAGTTCTTGCCCCTTGTGCGAAAAACCTTGTTATCGCTACTCCTCCGAAACCATTGACCGTAGAGATGCGAAACCTTCGACAGTGTCTTCGACTACTTTAGAAACTTTGACCTTGAAAATTAGGTCAAGGTCAAAGGTCAAGGTCATCCAAAATACGAGAAATACAGAATATATGAAAGGGGGGGGGGGGTGTTAAACCAATATAAATGTATGAAATAAACTATTCCACGCTTTAATTATCTTGTTTTCTTCTTAAAATGCATGTAGATCATTTTATTTATCATAGCTGCATTTAATATAACCCACATGGAAGCTTGTTTCATTCAGGAATCTTCTTACTGAGCCTGCAACAATCTTAGGATCCGCAGTCAGGTCGCTTTGAGTCCAGTCCATGTTTTCCTATATGACGACCTACATACCATTAGCCTCGAGTCCGATTTATTTCATCGGCACTTTTCTAAGTAGTTTAACTAAATCAGAACATTTAACACCTCAAATTAAACCTTCGAATGCACAGTGCACAAAAATAGAATTACGATATGCACAGTAAAACACATGTCATGCATGCATTGTACTTCCATGGTAACTATGTAAACAAATGCCATCAACACGGAAGCAAAAAGAAAAGAGAGAGAGAGAGAGAGAAAGGAAGAGAGAAGAAGAGAAAGGAAGAGAGAAGGGGAAAGAGAGAAAAATTGGCCCCTAAATCGCCAAAAAAAAAAAAAAAAAAAAAAAAAACATCTTTTTTTGGAGCTGCGCGAAGACCTTTTGAACTCTACGGAGAAACGAGCCCGACTATAAATCTATAGCAAAAGACGAATTTTTGAGTTTATTTATTTTCTTGTATTTTTCTTCTTCTTTCTTTTGTTCTTTTGAAAGCCAAATGATATGGAAACATGTTTCTCAAAACTATTCAATTCCGATAACTATGTTGTACAACAATTTTTTTAAAATTCCTAAATAGGTAGTTTACTGCATACATCTTCATCCGAATTCGTGGCGTAGTGGTTAGCGCGTCTGCCTTTCAAGCTAAGGGTTCTGAGTTCGATCCCTGCTGGAAGAACTTTTTTTTTTTTTTTTTTTTTTTTTTTTGGCATTTTTCTTCTTTTTTTACAGCCCAAATTACATGGAAACACTTAAAAAGGTGGAAAGACCTCTAATTGTTCGAGAACAATTAGTCTACTAGTTCTTCTTCTTATTTTTCCGCCGCAAGATTTTGAGTTTCAAGATCTATCGAAAAGATTTATAGTTCATAAGAATGTTCTCCACAAAAGATTTTTGCAGTTGACCCTGCGTATATGAACTTTGACCCCTCAAAGAGTTACATCCCCTTTCGCAATAAAAGCTTGTTATCGCTACTCCTTTGAAACCGTAAACCGTAGAGATACGAAACCTTCACCAATGTCCTCGACTAATTTAGGGGACTCTTCAATCTATTCATTGCGAAAGTATTCGTCGACCCCTTCAAGGAGTTATTGCCCCTCCAAGTTTTTGATTTTTAGAAATAATTTAAAATTTTTAAAACGATAACTCGTAGAGACATGGGACCAACTGCATAAGATTCATTGACCTTTGACCTTAAAATATATGCAAAGGTCAAAGGTCAAGGTCATTCAAAATATGAGAAATTAACCTCTTTTTATATCTCTTTTGTCTTTCAACATATACTAAATATCTTTGCATCATTAATGTGTCCTCTTAAAACTATTTCAAAGATTTCATACTTGTCCCCTAAGATTTACCCCTTTAAAAGTTATTGCCCCTTTTACTGAAAACCTTGTTATCACTACTCCTCCGAAACCGTAAACCGTAGAGACACAAAACCTTCACTAATGTCTTCAGGGTCTTTTGACACAACTTCAATCTATTCAGTGCGAAAGTATCCGATGACCCCTTATATGAGTTATCACCCCTTAACGTCTTTGTGATAACTATTAAACCTTATAACTTTAAAACTAAAAGTCGTAGAAGCATGGGGTCAAGTGCAGTGTGACCCTTTACCTATGACCTTGAATATTTGTTCAAGGTCAAAGGTCAAGGTCATTTCAAAATTTTAAAATTTTCATTTTTTGCATCTTTCAAGCCATTTATGGATTCTTATTGTATAAAAATTAACTTTAGAGAGTAAAATATGAAAAATATATGAAATTTAAAGAAGGTGGAAAGACCTCTAATTGTTCGAGAACAATTAGTCTACTAGTTATTATTATTATTCTTCTTCTTCTTCTTCTTATTTTTCTTCCGCTGATTTTTTGTTTCGACATTTATCGAAAAGATTTTTTGTTCATCGTAAAGGTCATAAAAAGTTATGAACAAATTTGACCCAACGCATATAACCTATGACCTCTTTCGCAGTTATTGCCCCTTTCGCTAGAAACCTTGTTATCGCTACTCCTCTGAAACCGTAAACCATAGAGGTACGAAACCTTCACCAATGTCTTCGACTAATTGAGGAGACTCTTCAATCTATTCATTACGAAAGGATTGGTTGAGCCCTTTTATGAGTTATTGCCCCTGAAAGTTTTTGAAGTTTATAATTAATGAAAAATTTTCAAAACGATAAGCCGTAGAGACATGAAACTAACTGCATTAGATTCCTTAACCCTGGACCTTGAAGTTTATGTCAAGGTCAAAGGTCAAGGCCATTCCAAATAAGAGAAATTAAGCTCTTTTTATAGCTCTTCTGTCTTTCAACATATACAGTACATCTTTGCATCTTTAATATGTACTTTTAAAACTATTTCAAAGATTTCAATCTTGTCCCCTTAGCTTAACCCTTTTAAAAGTTATTGCCCCTTGTGCAAAAAACCTTGTTATCGCTACTCCTCTGAAACCGTAAACCGCAGAGACACGAAACCTTCACTAATGTATTCAGTGTCTTTAGACACAACTTCAATCTATTCAGTGCGAAAGTATCCGATGACCCCTTATATGAGTTATCGCCCTTTAACGTCTTTGCGCTTACTAGTAAACCTTATAACTTTAAAGCTAAAAGTCGTAGAAGCATGGGGTTAATTGTAATGTGACCCTTGGCCTTTGACCTTGAATATTTGTTCAAGGTCAAAGGTCAAGGTCATTTCAAAATTTTTAAATTTTCATTTTTTCCATCTCTCAAGCCATTTCTGGTTTCTTTTGTATAAAAATAAAGAGTAGAGAGTTAAATATGAAGAATATATGAAATTTAAAGGTGGAAAGACCTCTAATTGTTCGAGAACAATTAGTCTACTAGTTTTTTATTATTTTTCTGCCGTGTGATTTTGAGTTTCAAGATCTATCGAAAAGATTTATACTTCATAAGAATGTACTCCGTAAAAGATTTTTGCAGTTGACCCTGCGTATATGAACTTTGACCCCTCAAAGTGTTATGAACCCTTTCGCAATAAAAGCTTGTTATCGCTACTCCTCCGAAACCGTAAACCGTAGAGTTACGAAACCTTCACCGATGTCTTCGACTACTTGAGAAGACTTTTCAATCTTTCATTGCGAAATGATAGATCGAGCACTTTGATGAGTTATTGCCCCCTGAAAGTTTTTGTTCTTTACGTATGATGAAAAAAATTAAAACGATTAATCGTAGAGACATGAAACCAACTGCATTGGACTTTTCATCGTTTGACCTTCAAAATTTGTTCAAGGTCAAAGGTCAAGGTCACTCTGAATATGAGAATTATAGCTTCTTTTATATCTCTTTTGTCTTACAACGTATATCACATAACATCAAATATATCAAATGTCCTTATAAAACTGTTTTCAAATTTCTCTTTTTAACCTGTAGAGCCTGACGGGTTAAACAGTTCTTGCCCTTGTGCGAAAAACCTTGTTATCGCTTCTCCTCCGAAACCATTGACCGTAGAGATGCGAAACCTTCAACAGTGTCTTCGACTACTTAAGAAACTTTGACCTTGAAATTTAAGTCAAGGTCAAAGGTCAAGGTCATTTAAAACATGAACTTTTTATGTCTCTTTCATCTTTCGACACATATTATTAGGGCTTTCCACCTTTCTGTGGAAAGTCCTATTGATTTTCTTCTGTTTATTATTATTCTTTTTATTATTATTTTTCTTCCGCTGATTTTTTATTTTGCAACTTATCGAAGAGACGCATCTTTCATATTAGTCGACTACTTAAATGATTTTCAGATTTGACCCAACCACTTCGAGCGATGACATTTAATGAAGTTATTGCCCCTTTCGCAAGAAAAGCTTGTTATCGCTACTCCTCTGAAACCACAAACCGTAGAGATACAGAACCTTCACCAATGCTTTTCACTAATTGAGAGGGCTTTTCAATCTATCATTGCGAAAGGATTCATCGAAGCCTTATACAAGTTATTGCCCCTGAAGTTTTTTTGCAGTTTACGTAACTTGAAAAAAAAAATTTAACGCTTAGACGTAGAGACATGGGACCAACTGAAATGGATTCTTGCATTTTTGTTCTTGATGTTAAGGTCAAGGTCAAAGGTCAAGGTCATCCAAAATATGAGAAATATAGAATATATGAAGGGGGGACGTTAAACCAATATTAATGTATGAAATAAACTATTCCATGCTTTCATTATCTTGTTTTCTTCTTAAAATGCATGTAGAACATTTTATTTATCATAGCTGCATTTAATATAACCCACAGGGAAACTTGTTTCATTCAGGAATCGTCTTACTGAACCTGCAACAATCTTAGGATCCACAGTCAGGCCGCTTTGAGTCCAATCCATGTTTTCCCATATGACGACCTACATAGTACATACCATTAGCCTCGAGTCCGATTTATTTCATCGGCAACTTTTCTAAGTAGTTTAACTAAATCAGAACATTTAACACCTCAAATTAAACCTTTGAATGCATAATGCACAGAAATAGAAATACGATATGCACAGTAAAACACATGTCACGCATTGTACTTCCATGGTAACTATGTAAACAAATGCCATAAACACGGAAGCAAAAAAGAAGAGAGAGAGAGAAAAAAGAGAGAGGAAGAGAAAGGAAGAGAGAAGGGGGAAGAGAGAAAAATTGGCCCCTAAATCGCAAAAAAAAAAAAAAAAAAAAAAAAAAAAATCTTTTTTTGGAGCTGCGCGAAGACCTTTTGAACTCTACAGAGAAACGAACCCGACAATAAATCTATAGCAAAAGACGAATTTTTGAGTTTATTTATTTTCTTGTACTTTTCTTCTTCTTTCTTTTGTTCTTTTGAAAGCCAAATGATATGGAAACATGTTTCTCAAAACTATTCAATTCCGATAACTACGTTGTACAACAATTTTTTTAAAATTCCTAAATAGGTAGTTTACTGCATACATCTTCATCGGAATTCGTGGCGTAGTGGTCTGCCTTTCAAGCTAAGGGTTCTGAGTTCGATCCCTGCTGGAAGAACTTTTTTTTTTTTTTTTTTTTGCATTTTTGCATTTTTCTTCTTTTTTTACAGCCCAAATTACATGGAAACACTTAAAAAGGTGGAAAGACCTCTAATTGTTCTGTGAACAATTAGTCTACTAGTTATTATTATTATTCTTTTTCTTCCTGGACTTTTGAAACCGCAAGACTTATCGAAAAACTTTATAGTTCATGATACTGGATATTAAAAGTTATTCCGAAAAACGACCCAACGTGTTTGACCTATGACCTCTTACGAAGTTATTGCCCCTTTCGCAAGAATAGCTTGTTATCGCTACTCCTTTGAAACCGTAAATCGTAGAGATACAGAACCTTCACCAATGTCTTTGACTACTTGAGAGGACTTTTCAATCTATTCATTGCGAAATGATTTGTCGACCCCTTCAATGAGTTATTGCCCCTGAAAGTTTTTGAAGTTTACAAATAATGAAACATTTTCAAAACGATAAGTCGTAGAGACATGGAACCAACTGCATTAGATTCTTTGACCTCAGACCTTGAAATTTTTGTAAAGGTCAAAGGTCAAGGTCATTCAAAATTTTAGAAATTAAGCTCTTTTTATATCTCTTTTGTCTTTCATTATATACTAAATCTCTTTGCATCTTTAATATGTCCTCTTAAAACTATTTCAAAGATGTCATACTTGTCCCCTAAGATTTACCTTTTAAAAGTTATTGCCCCTTTCACTGAAAACCTTGTTATCGCTACTACTCCGAAACCGTAAACCGCAGAGACACGAAACCTTCACTAATGTCCTCAGGGCCTTTAGACACAACTTCAATCTATTCAGTGCGAAAGGATCCGATGACCCCTTATATGAGTTATCGCCCTTTAACGTCTTTGTTCTGACTATTAAACCTTATAACTTTAAAACTAAAAGTCGTAGAGGCATGGGGTCAAGTGCAATGTGACCCTTGACTTATGAACTTAAAATTGTTCAAGGTCAAAGGTCAAGGTCATTCAATTTTTTTTTAAATTTCATTTTTTCCATCTCTCAAGCCATTTCTTGTTTCTTTTGTATAAAAATAAACAATAGAGAGTTAAATATGAAAAATATATGAAATTTAAAGAAGGTGGAAAGACCTCTAATTGTTCGAGAACAATTAGTCTACTAGTTAGGTCTTTCCACCTTTCTGTGGAAAGACCTCTTGAAATGCTTCTGTTTATTATTATTATTATTATTATTATTATTATTTTTCCGCTACGGCCTTTTGAACCGAAACACTTATCGAAAAACTTTATCGTTCATGGTACTTGACATCAAAAGTTATTTCGAAAAACTACCCAACGAGTATGACCTATGACCCCTTTTGGAGTTCTTGCCCCTTGTATGAAAAACCTTGTTATCGCTACTCCTTCGAAACCGTAAACCGTAGATGTGTGGAACCTTCACTGATGTCTTCGACTAATTGAGGGGACTCTTCAATCTTTTCATTGCGAAAGTATTCGTGGACCCCTTTAATGAGTTATTGCCCCTGAAAGTTTATGATGTTTACAAATAATTAAAAATTTTCAAAACGATAAGTTGTGGAGACATGGTACCAACTGCATAAGATTCAATGACCTTTGACCTTAAAATATATCAAAGGTCAAAGGTCAAGGTCACTCCAAAAATGAGAAATTAAGCTCTTTTTATATCTTTTTTGTCTTTCAACATATACTATATATCTTTCCATCTTTAATATGTGCTCTTAAAACAATTTAAAATATTTTATACTTGTCCCCAAAGTTTGACCCCTTTAAAAGTTATTGCCCTTTTTATTAAAAACCTTGTTATCGCTACTCCTCCGAAACCGTAGACCGTAAAGACGTCAAACCTTCACTAATGTCCTCAGGGTCTTTAGACACAACTTCAATTTATTCAGTGCGAAAGGGTCCAATGACCCCTTATATGAGTTATTGCCCTTTAATGTCTTTGCGCTTACTATTAAACCTTATAACTTTAAAACCAAAAGTCGTAGAAGCATAGGGTCAAGTGCAATTTGACCCTTGACCTTTGACCTTTAATATTTGTTCAAGTCAAAGGTCAAGGTCATTTCAAAATTTTTAAAATTTTCATTTTTTCCATTTTTCAAGCAATTTCTGGTTTCTCTTGTAAAAAAATAAACAGTAGAGAGTTAAATATGAAGAATATATGAAATTTAAAGAAGGTGGAAAGACCTCTAATTGTTCGAGAACAATTAGTCTACTAGTTATTATTATTTTTCTTCCCGGACTTTTGAAACCGCAAGACTTATCGAAAAACTTTATAGTTCATGATACTGGATATTAAAAGTTATTCCGAAAAACGACCCCCCATGTTTGAACTTTGACCTCTTACGAAGTTATTGCCCCTTTCGCAAGAATAGCTTGTTATCGCTACTCCTTCGAAACCGTAAACCGTAGAGGTACGAAACCTTCACCAATGTCTTTGACTAATTGAGGGGATTCTTCAATCTATTCATTGCGAAAGAATTTGTTGACCACTTCAATGAGTTATTGCCCCTGAAAGTTTTTGATATTCATGAAAAATTAAAAATTTTCAAAACCATAAGTCGTAGAGACATGAAACCAACTGCATTGAATTCTTTGACATTTGACCTTGAAATTTATGTCAAGGTCAAAGGTCAAGGTCATTCAAACTATGAGATATTTATAACTCTCTTGTCTTTCAACATATACTATATGCCTTTGCATCTTTAATATGTCCTTCTAAAACTATTTCAAAGATTTCATTCTTGTCCCCTAAGCTTAACCCCTTTGAAAGTTATTGCCCCTTGTGCGAAAAACCTTGTTATCGCTACTCCTCTGAAACCGTAGACCGTAGAGACATCAAACCTTCACTAATGTCTTCAGGGTCTTTAGACACAACTTCAATCTATTCAGTGCGAAAGGATCTGATGACCCTTTATATGAGTTATCGCCCTTTAACGGCTTTGCGCTTAATAGTAGGCCTTATAACTTTAAAAGTATAAGTCCTAGAAGCATGAAACTAATTGCAATGTGATTCTTGACCTTTGACCTTTAATGTGTGCTAAAGGTCAAAGGTCAAGGTCATTTCAAAATTTTCAAAATTTTCATTTTTTTCTATTTTCAAGCCATTTCTGGATTCTTTTTGTATAAAAATTAACTTTAGAGAGTAAAATATAAAAATTAAAGAAATTTAAAGAAGGTGGAAAAACCTCTAATTGTTCGAGAACAATTAGTCTACTAGTTTTATTAGAGTTGACAATGGCTGACCCATACTAGTTTTATTAGAGATGACAATGGACCTTACCCTGACTAGTTTTATTAGAGGTGACATTGGACCTGACCCTGACTAGTTTTATTAGAGGTGACAATGGACCTGACCCTGACTAGTTTTATTAGAGGTGACAATGGACCTGTCCCCGACTAGTTTTATTAGAGGTGACAATGGACCTGTCCCTGACTAGTTTTATTAGAGGTGACAATGGCTGACCCTGACTAGTTTTATTAGAGGTGACAATGGACCTGACCCTGACTAGTTTTATTAGAGGTGACAATGGACCTGACCCTGACTAGTTTTATTAGAGGTGACAATGGACCTGATCCTGACTAGTTTTATTAGAGGTGACAATGGCTGACCCTGACTAGTTTTATTAGAGGTGACAATGGACCTTACCCTGACTAGTTTTATTAGAGGTGACAATGGCTGACCCTGACTAGTTTTATTAGAGGTGACAATGGACCTTACCCTGACTAGTTTTATTAGAGGTGACAATGGACCTGTCCCTGACTAGTTTTATTAGAGGTGACAATGGTTGACCCTGACTAGTTTTATTAGAAGTGACAATGGACTTTACCCTGACTAGTTTTATTAGAGGTGACAATGGACCTTACCCTGACTAGTTTTTCGGAGTCGCCCCTCCACTTACTGACTATACTGGAGGCTGATATATTGAAGAATGTTGTATTACACTCTGTGGCTATTGCTTTGGCAAGCAGGGTCTTTCCTGTACCTAAAAATAAACACACACATTTGGACATATTAAGATCAATATTTAATGCAAGAAAAAAAATGTACTCCTTTTCATTGAAAAAAAAACACACTAATAATTGCATTTGGCTATGACTTGTAAAGTAAACAAGTAAGATTTAGGGTTACTTAAAGAGTTTTTACATTTAATCACTGAATCATAAAAAAGACAATTATTGCTGTTTTTTCAGTCAACACAATGATTTAGCCACCTTCGAAGTACAATATTCACCTCGTCCTTCAGGCTTGGTGAATATTGTACTCATCAGATGGCTAAAAACAGCAATAATTGTATAATATCAAGCAAGTGAGACAGATCCTCTTTCTGAAACAAAGCAGAGCAAATTAAGAATACATACCAGGAGGACCATATAACAGCAGTCCCTTCCAGGGGGAGAGAATACCTTTAAATAACTGGGGATACTGAATGAATTAGAAAAAAAAAAAAAGAATACAAATACATGTGGTTACAATGTCCAAGAAAAAATGAAGTCAACTTTCTATTGGAAAAAGGAGATAAAAAACAGAAATTTGACATGATTTATGTGTTTAAGAAAGATGTCTCACTTTAATTGGATAAACTACAGCCTCCTTAGCCAATCGCTTAGCTTCTTCTACACCAATGATATCATCCCACTTTACATTGGGATTTTCTGAATAAATGTCCTGCAAGATATAAGGGATTAAACATATTAAATTTAATGCAAAAAATATATGTGTTAGCTTTTGTCCTGGTTGAAGCATTCAAGAAAAGCAGAAATCCTTGGAATTTATCTTTCAGTGTATGATTTAGCTATGACTTACTCTACTAATCACTTGAGCTAACTCCCTCCATTCACTATTATAACCAACATATCCTCCCAGAGGCTTCAGAAGACGGTCCTGAAAAATTCCCCACAAATTTTGTAAAGTCACTTCCCACTCCAATCTTAAAATGGTGAATATGTATTAGAAAAAACTTGAGATCAAAGAATATAGTCTCTTTAATGTTTTCAATCATATGAATGGTGATTGTGAAGGCCATCTTGCTAAAATCTGTGAAAGACTTATGTATAATACTGACCTGACCATCTATCCCTTCCTCTGCATTCAGTTTTGTGGCTTCGTTAATCATAGATCTGATGTCTATTATCTGCCCTGGCTACAACACAACAGTAACTAAATCAGACAAGTATGTGACTGCATTTAGCTCTGCTAAGAGAGATAACTCTATGTTAGATTATGAATTTCCTTTACATAGTGTATGAAACTTGATTTTACTTTTTAACTCCTAATGTTCTGTTAAAAAAAAATATATAACATTTACAACAAAAATCTCTCTTGGTGAGAAGAGGGAAATTAAAAATTACACTTTAATTAATGATAAAAGAAGGAGGAAGATTCTACCCTGCCCCTCTTTTGTGCTGGATCCTCCACCGGTCTGTTGTCAGGGTTATTATTGCTGCCCTGGACAGTCAAACCTTGTAGGGCAAGGCCTGGGTCACTTCCATTTGTCACACCATTCATCTAAAAAAATGAGGAAAACAAAACATTATAGAGATTAGTTTATTATATGCAACACACAAAGAATATGGCTGCACTTGAAAACAAAATTATTCCGTTTGTTCATCACCAATTTTTCAAAGTGGCAATCATTTACATTTGACAGACTTTATTTCTTTAAATTAAAAATAAAATGAATAAATAACTACTTAGTGCTGCCAAAATAGTGTTGGGCTTGTGTTATCAGGATTAGTTGCTGATATATTTTTAGGACCAAAAAAAGAAAAAACAAAAACAAAAAATTAAAAAAAACATAAAATCAAAATCAAATCAGGAATAAATAAAATCTACAGGACAAACTGAATTTGTCTCAACTACATACGGTTTTTAAATGTTCACTATATACACATGTGGGAGGACAACAATATTTTCTCAACCCTGAAGCATGCTTTAAATATACATATTACATCAACCAACAAAGCTAGCATGCCATTAGGCAAAATCAGATTTCTTCTGATTACAAAACACAAAGCTACAGAATAAATAAACACAAAAACACAAACTAGCAACCATTTATATAGATCTGCAATAACAAGTACAAAATAAAATGTATCGTGTTGTATACTAGACAAATGAAAAATTAGTGTTGAGTACCTTTACATATATACACTGAAAGTTAAGTTAAAAAGTTTGAGATCTCTATATATTCTATGTGCTTATATCATGAAACAGAAGTGGAAAAGTTTTAGAACTGCAGCTTTGCCACACTTTAAGAAGCACCCAAGCCATAGTGTGAATTTAGAAGTCTGATGTTAAGAAAGATTGTGTCCTAAAGTGAAAGTAATCTAATTTTCTTTAAGCCCCCAGGACCAAAGATTTGGTTCTACTTCTGTTGCATTCCTGGGTTTCAGAATTAAACAAAATTAACCCATTCCTGTGTAAAACAATTAAAGAAAATTAACCCATCTAAATTGGTATGGCCCCTGTTTGGAACAAGCATTAATTAATCTACCATGCATGCATTTGATTTGTTACTCATGTCATTTTTTATTTTTTATTGGTAACTGGGTGAGAATAAAATCTGGTTGACATTAGGCACACATGGCAGACATGTGACTGCAGTCACATTACTGAGGAATCAGCTGACTTACTTTCATCATTTCTCTATAAGTCTGAAGAACACAAGTACATCTCTTAACAATAATCTCACGGTTAATAAAATTGTAGGTTTTTAGTTTTAATAGCTCACCTAGTCCACATAATTTATTTTTTTTTCCTTTTACATTTTTTTTTTAAAAATGAAAATAGATGCTTATTACATTCAATCAAAGACAGTATTATAAATGTCAACAATCTGAATGTGCATTGATGATTTTTTACATTATTTTTAAAATTACGGTATTTTTGGTCGGATATTCATTTAGCTCTATTAAACTCTGGATCTTTAATTTATGACTGCATTGATGTGAACAGACTATGAAGTTCTATAAACAAATACATGTACATACATATATACCAGTATTAATATATGATTTACAAAATGGTATATTAGCTGTTTATTGTTTAATTATCTATAAAATAGCATTGTCACACAAATCAATCTGCTTTATTTACCTTCAAGTTATTGCCCTTAAACTACATAAAAATTTACAATCATAACCCAAGATTATCATGCATTTTTGTATCTGTAAAATGAAGATATATTAACTTGTCTACATTGGCGATCTTTGTGACATATTTTTTCATTAGCTGTGGATTCATGAAGTAGAAAAGAGGTGAAAATGTCAGAAAATTTCATTACCTTGATTTCATTATCAGACACAACCACTCGGCACAACTAAAAAAGGTGGAAGAAGGAAGTTTGATGTTGTCATAGCAACTTGACATCACCCTCAGATAGATAATGAAATTTTTGACAAGAAGTAACAATGAAGATGTGCAAGTGAGGCTGACGAGAGAACACACGATGTAGCTACTGTGTCAAAAAAAAAATCTTTACCAAAACAAAGTCAGAGTCAATGGTAGGAACACCAAATCAAATATCTCATCACATGAGGTCAAGATTAGTACTTGAGGAGTGTAAAAGTACCTGATTGACTGACATTTAATTAAGGAACTTGAAAAATGCCTGTTTTGACACAGTAACTGTTTAATATTCTAAAAAAACTTGAAAACACTGTCATGCAGAAGTTAAGACATTTTAATTTATCATACTGATTCTGGTAAAGGGGCAACATATGACATATCACTATAATTGAACTATTATAGGAACGTAATGATTTAAGGGTATTAGATTCTGCACTATTAAAATGAATAATAATCCTTGCTGTATTTAGGAAATAAGTCTCTGAGGCTAAAATAAAGCAAGTATAAATTCAATCATCACTGCACTTCTACAGGAGCAGAACAACAGGACTGAGCTATTTACCATTTTCTCGTTCCTGTCAGGCATTCCGTTTGGCCGTCTGGTAGATGACTGTGTCGCCCGAGGTTGCCTCCCTCCTGGCTGTACCCCTGACTTTGGCCTTCCACCGGACACTGGGGGAGGGGGACTGGCTCTTCCATTCTGTGGAATTCTGGGTAGAGATGGAGTTGTGGAAGCTGAGTTTTTGCTGTAATGTGATTGGCAGATGATATGAAACGCCATGAATGCCGCTAGCCAAGAAAAATGATGATGAAAAATAGCAGAGAAGTAGATTAGATTAAAATCTTATATAATTAACATGTGACTTAAAATTGTGTTGATTCATGGATAAGCCAGTCTTATTCTAATATTCTGCATAGCTATAAAAGTTAATGAGCTATGCTACTGTAAATCTTTCATTATCAACAATATTTTTTCTAAACATACTAATACGATGCACATATTATGAGCTATGATAAATGAATCTTGGGTATATTAATTTACGACTAAGAGTATACACTCTTGAGTTATAGAATTGCTGTATAATTATGACTGGGGGACATGAATGCATAAAAATAAATGAAATTATTTCATAGTACCAGTACATGTACATGTAATAAAATTGTATAATTTTCATCTTACAAAAATTGATGACATATTTGGCAGAGTTATACATGTTCTGTGGTAGTAGTATGAAGCATGTCTTTCTTCCTGTTTTGTTTTGATGTGTCATCAAAAGTGTCACTGTATGACATTTCAATTCAGAAATTGCTGGGATCAAAATACTTTATGTTCTTTTGGTGAACACTTGCAAATGAATCTGAATATGTAGTATGCCTGGAGAGTTTGTTTCAAAAAATAGTACTTTATTAATTAAGTGTTTATTAATAAATTAAAGATCTGTCTCATGCAGGTGCAATAATTAATATGAAAATACTGATGAATAATGATTATGATTTGTAAGAGATGGGGTGTGTGCAAGTGAAAATATTAAGAATACATGTTCACAAAAAGCATCAAGCCTCTAAATCATTTTGAGCCCACAGTGTATAGATTTGATTTATGCTATCATTAAAATCAGAACACAATAAATATGGGAAATACATAAGAAGGGTGCATTTGAATTCTCGAAAAATCCCCCAAAACAGTTTTCTAGGGTACTTATTCTATGGAATAATTAGCATGTAAATTAAACTATTTTAAAAAATTGGTACATGTATATTGCATTAAATCTTGTCTCTTTTAAAGTAAAATATTTTTAAATGTTTCATTTTGTTAAAAGATATAATTTTAAGCTAATGATTTTATTTTTTATGCTAAAAATTTCCTCAAAAATTAGTTTAAATCGTGCTTTAAGCACAAAAATAGCACTACACACTGCCCTGTGATCACCAATTAAATAGCATGCTCTCTAATTAAGGAGGTGGAGATGTTATACAATATGGCTGGCTCTATAGTGTCTCCACCTGGTGTTCAGTTACATACCCGCTGTGTTGATGAGCAGACTGAGAACCTGATCTCACTCGCCGTGTCAAACTTTTTGACAAATATATAATAAATTTAAAATTCTTTAAAACATATAAATAAAGCTCATCTTTGCTTTCATGGGTTATAATTTTAAAATTGATATGAGCAGAGATTATAAGTGAGGTTAGAATATGTAAGTGTTGCAAAGCTTGTATATGACGAAAGCATAAGAGTTGATCGCAGCAAAGCAGAATAATACTTCTCAAAAATGTACAAAATATTTTGACTTTAAACATTCGCATATTTAAAAAAATACTAGTATGTCTTCAATGAAAATGTCGTTATTAGTTCATGTATAAACAAAAAGTGAAAATCCAGGTCAAGGTCACCAATTTTGTTGTAAATGTACACTTCATTTTAAGAAATGGCTTAACTTTCCTTCTAGATGCAGAATGTGCATTAATTTTGATCTAATTTGGCCACATGGGATGTGCTTTCCTAATGTTTGTATTTGTCAATATATAATGTTTACACCTAATGATGATCGGTAAACTCACCTGTTTGTCCTTGACACGACCTTGTGAGAGCCCCCTCTTCTGTCCCCAGCTGTTTAAAATAAAGAAACCTTGTCAAAATTTCATTTAATTTTTTTTTTAATAGCAATCACAGTGATTTACTCTTGTTTCTTTGAGTCTGAGTTGATGAGTTTTAATTGAGCTCACAATTTGTTACTGGTCTAAAACTATCTAGTCATATTTCTTAGTTTTCATGTGATTACTATCAGTTTTCCACCCATATTTTAAATGCACCCTTTTTCATCATTATTGGAAGAATTTTACATTGAAATCTTATAAACAATTGAGAAAATATAGTTTATTTGGGAAAAAGTGACTGCAGTGTTTCCTAGGGGAAACTGTCTCTATTCAGCTGTGATTTTAGATCATGAAAAACACATTATGCAGTGTGACATTCTGTTGCAGCAATTATTGCTAGATTTACCTCCCCTGTATTATTCTTCAAAATTGAAGAAAATAAAATGCTACCAAAAACAAAAAACCTTGGGGAAATGCTAGTAGTTGTGATGAAAATAAGTATGAAATATGGTCAACTGGTTATACATGTATCAGTCAAGTTAATCAGGTAATGGCATCATAGAATCAGGGAAACAAAAATTTAATGTGAATGGGATTATACTTTCTGTTCATTTTATTTTGAGTGTTTAATTTTATCAATTTCTTGGATGATTTATAGTATTTTCCTTGCATAAATTCATATTTTCTTCTTCACTTTTCTCACTCATGTTTTTGAACTTTCAGATGACATGCCTCTATCATTTTTAACCTCCAATGCAGGAGAATTCTCCCCATACTGGGAAACAAAATTAAAGCACTGTGACTGCACTTGTATGCCATATAGTAGTAGTCAATGTCACAATAATTAATAGAAATTTATACCACAGATTTAATTAAAACAAAAGTTTTGTATCAAAAGTAACAATGCTCATCCTTAAATCATTTCTTCTTCACATAATTATCTTATCCTCAGTCTTTTAAATAGATTTATATTTTTAATGAAAAATCAAGGCATATTTATTGTGTAGCTGACTTTAATATGATTGGTTGTTTCCTAGCTTATTCCCTTCACCCAATGATCAAATGAACAAAACAGTGCTAATTTAAAAGATGCAATGTTCACAGCATTCAGTCTGTCATGCGTGTAATTCACTAAAGACACAACAGGAATTTTTGCATAATTTAATAGTGTTCTTCATAGAACTTATCAGTTACACCACCAAATCAAAGAAAATGAAACTCATTCCTGCAAGATGATTAAAACTTTAGTTATAATAATTCCAGTTTTCAACTTTTGCCTGCAAATGTGACAATTAATGGATATACCTGTACTATAGAAATAAAGACTTAGCAATATGTAAAGTTCTTAGAAACCATGGCAACCATGAACAGGAGGCCCAAGGGTTTTAATAAGACACCTGAGTATCATGCAGCAACTTTTCTACACTACACATAATCTCTAGACATGATCACCTGAATGTAAAAAAAGCTCACTTGCGCTTTTAACTCAGGCGAGCTAATAAAAAAAACTTCTCAGTTTCTCTGTTACAAATTTACATGTATGGCCTTGACTGAATTACATACATGTACTTTCTTCCAGCTAGATTGATTGTTGACCTTGACAATATGTCCTTTATGTTAGAAATGCATTTTAAATGTTTCATTGTCTCTAAGTTAGCCATATACAAGAATATTATGCTTTCATTTCTTAGGAACTTGACCTTTTCCAAATGAAAATAATATATGATCACAGGGTTTGACACTAACATTTTTAAGCTTTAGTCCGACTGGACTAATGCTTCTTTTCTTTTACTAGTCCGCACGTGATTTTATGAGTCCGTCAAAAAAAACAAAACAATGTTTTGTAACAGTTAATTTAAAAAATAAACATTTGCAATGTACTTTTTATCCTTTTTTGAAATAAACAAAGTATTTACTTGAAATGTTTTATTCCAAGATTCGTTGAGAAATCTTGCGATCAGGAACTACGATTGTATTACTGATCTCGTTCTTTTTTCTCTATACTTTACATCCAAACGTCCAAAATCTTTCTTTATGTGTCATACTAAATCACTAAAATATTTAATATCATACCAACCAGTCCTAAAATTGAGCACTGAATTGACTCGGAATTACCTGACTTCCCACCAAGAAGCTAGAAAGCTAAAAATACATGCAGGTTTTCCAGTGAAAGTTGTCGAGAATCAAACATCGGTAATTTATTGATTTTTTTTTCCAAGAAATTTTTATTAGTCCGTTCGGACTAATTAGCTACAGATTTTATTAGTCGAATGAAAATATTTTAGTCTGAGACTAATGTTAATATCGAACCCTGGATCAACATTTTAGAGGTTTTGGTCCTCATGAAACCCCTTTGGTCGAGAAAAATGAAGGCATAAAATTTCCAGTGTTTGTTCCCTTCTCTCAAGAATGCTGTGTATAAAAATTGAGTACGTTTAAATTAAAAGTTTCAGAGAAGAAGCACAAAGTATTTCATAGTTTATAACTAATGTCTAATGGGCAACAATGACAACAGATGAAAATGGATAGCAGTTGGTCACCTGACTGACCAACAAATTTAAGTGCTATGTAAGAGATTTCCAGTATCCTGTTGTTTTGTGCCTGTGGATGTGAATTTGTGCCAGATGCCATAAAGTCTGAAAGACGGTTATATATCATTAATAATAACCTATATCTAGAATATTTTTTTTCATAGTATGTCTTACCCATTGTCACAGAGGTGTCAATGACTAGAGGAAAATCAATACAAATATATTTATCTCCACACCGAATTCTTATTATGACATGCAAACTAGATGTACAGAATGACACAACCAAATGAATTAATAGGTGTTTACTCAAATGAAAATATGTTGGTTAATTATTCACACATCACACATACTGATCAACATATGCAATATCAAAGAGAACAAGAAATAAGGCTTTATAACATGGAGAAATATGTGGGGAAAACTCAGCAATACAAGAACAGCTAGCTCACCCTGAGTTTCTACTGCCTCTGTCACTTACAATTCAGTTGTATTGCTATACCTTGGGGTTTGGCTAAATGGATTTCTTTGTAAAAATGAGATAAACATTGTATAAATTTAGCATAGAGGTCAGTGAGAATCTCAGGGTGGACAAAAAAGCTGGACAACAGCAAAGCAAAGAACAAGTACCTGGGAATCCTGTAACAAAAATATCATCCAATCATTAGTCAGCATGCACATCTAATTATAAACTGTCATCATGTTCTCAATTTGAATTTGTAGACTACTGGGAAAGGTTTCAAGACTCTACACTTAATGCTGTGGTAGACTATACATTAGCATGTTTTTAAAAAGTTTTCAATAAACTATAACTTAAAACAAAATTCAATCATATGTCAAGAATAAGAACTACAGGGTGGTGAGAATTACATACATGCAAAAGTGAAAAAAATAGATACTTTATTCAGTATTTATTCATGCAAAAGTAAAATGTTATTTGTATACACTGTATTATTATCAAAAAGTTAACTTCCAAAACTATAGGCTATGACAACATCAAGCAAATTTCTGTAAATTTAATACCAGGTTTACAGAAAACTTACGAATGTTATCTGAAATGAAAGATAGTGTATTTCAAGTACAGTAAGTGAATCCAAAAATATTTTTTAAAGATTTAAGAAAAACCCTATATGGTCATTCTGATCAAAATTGACCTAAAGGTAAAATATCTAAAATTGAGCACTAGGTGCAAATGAATCCATGAAATGGGGTGAACATTTCAGTATGTACAGTGTATATAAGAGTTTTAAAAAAATCTGGTTCCTAATTCCTACTTCTATTGTTAGAATTACAAGATATCATCCAGATGAAACCTGAGAGTACTGGCATATCTGCCATGATGCATTATCACTCGGAGAACCAGGAGCCCATTTTGCTAAAACCAAAATGTACTGCATTTTCTTTCATTCTTAACATTGATAAATTTGAATTAAAAAATATTAAAAATATGAGTATAGAGAATTCAATCATATCGCTTACATGTGCATTTTTTTCACTGTGATATGTTCCATTTCGCAAGATTTTAGATGTAAAAATTAATAAGTCAATTAAAAAAAATCCTTGGTAATATAAATTTCCCAACAAAATAATACTGAATTTTATGATAGTAAAACACATTTAGAATATCTGGCTATAAAATTTCTAATGCTAGACTAAAGCAACCAGGAGGTGAACATCCCTCAGGATCAACTTATGGCAAGAAAAGGGAGAGTAGCTTTATATATAGTTCCATCACAATCAGAAACTTGTAGTTCAACACTATACATGTTTATCTTTTCAGGACTTACCACTTTGTGGCCCTAACTTCTTGGTTATTTTAGGATACTTGGAGAACTTGACATAATAGTAAGACTCGTATTCCATGAGGATGGTCTCCAGGTCAATGTTGTCACAGACTTCATATTTACTTAAGTCAATGTTGGTTTCCTTAGCCAAAGACTGTGCAGAGTCCACATATCTATAAATATGTTGTAAATAACTCACAATAACTCTGTTGATCAAAATCCATAGAAATAAGGTTAATCCAAATTTCTGATCTGCTTTAAAAATAAAGTCTTTAATAAGAACAAAGAGAGAGACATTTTCAAGATGATTAAATCAAAATTAGGGATGTCAATTTAGTCAATTATTCATATTCGAATATTCAATGAAAGTATTCGAATATATTCGAATATTCGATAAAATAAATAAAATCTGTTTTATTTTAAATATGCATCATGAAAGGTTAAGTGTAGGTATACTTATATTGGAAGTAAAATTGTATGAAGACTTTTGTAGGTGTACAATAAGAAATTTCATTTGATATTTGTCAATGTTTGAAATAAATAATTGATTTAAATGTAGAAAAGTATAATTTTAACAAATGAAACGTATATTTATAGTAGCTCTATCTGAGGAACCAGTCGTCTTACTAAAGGCAACGGTATACTGCTCAGATTTCAATACGTGTAATGAATTACAATTATCTACCTAATAAGAGATATGATTATAATCTTTGATACAATGTAAACAAATATTTCCATAGACAATTTTCCTAGGTAATTAACTCATTTCCCGATAATGAATATAAAATTCAGGATTATGTACAACCCGAGATAATCAAGTAATTTACATATTTATTCTGAAATTAAGCCCTTTACAATATTAATTACAGACTAATTCTATCGGACATCCATTCAATGATCAATTAATTTATACTCTTCACGCCTTTTTAGACATTCTAAGATTTCATTTTGTTCTCCTCGATTCTAGATCCAATCATATCTAACTAAAAAAACTATGAAAGTACGTTTTGTATTATACATAAAGCATTATTGTGCAATTCTTTAACACCTTACTCAAAACAAAATACATGTAATTTAGTAAATCTATAAGATAAGAAAGTAGTGAAAGAAATCAGGCGTTCGAAATTGATCGCTAGTAAATTAAACAGGGATAATCCAAGCACTGTTCTAATCAAAATTTATCAATCACAGTACTTCTTTTTATGAAATCTGAAAAAAAACGAATATTCAAATCTTAAATTCATATTTGAATATCAACTCATCGAATGAATATTCGAATATTCGTTGCCATCCCTAATCAAAATTAATTTAGGTAACAGCAGCACACCACAATTTGCTAGCAATAAAGCTTATAAAAACAAGGGGAGTTCAAAATTTGAGATTTGCACACTGATCTCAAAAGGAAATTTTGTATTTCAGTTTGGAGAGTTCCACAAACTATAGCTACCATAATCCCCATAACGCCGAGTCGAAGGTATTACATAAGCTCCCCCCAACTTCGTTGAGGTGAGCTAAAAATTGAATGCTTTGAAGTACATTTCTCTTTCATAGTTTGAATTTGGGGGCATATATTGGTATTTATTACATTTTCAACAGTGAAATACTGTGATTTATTGAATAAAAGTTATATTCTCTCACAGTGTGAAAGGATACCAAAAGTATCAAAGTAAGTAAAAAATAATTTCTGGCCTGTCATAAGATAGAGATAGTAACTAAACATCTTGATGGAGCTAAAACTGCAATTTTCTTCTCAAATATGTTGCTAAAATTTATGCTATGTAATGTTTTCAATCTCACAACTGCTAAGCTATGACATCTCAACCGCTCAACTATGACGTCAAGCCTAGCTATAACACTGTGTTAAGAAAAGACAGAGGCAAAGGGAAAATCAAAGAAAATGTAATAAACAGAAATTCAATGTTTTGTAGTTGAATATTGAATTTATTTCACTCGTGAGACAGAGTTTTTTGATATTTTCACTCGTGCTTCGCACTCGTGAAAATATCAAAAAATCCTATCCCACTTGTGAAATAAATTCCATATTCATCTACAAAACATTGAATATCCTCTATTTACAGAATATAGTCCTTCAAAGTGTGCATAAAGATTTTTTATTACATCTACATGAATAAATGCAACTGCTCACTTCATTGGTCACATTGTCCAACATATCTCATTGATATGACATGTACCACAACTGCCCCTTGATGAATAAATCTTAACTTGATATATTAAGACTGACAGTTTCAGCAGTCAATAGCAGACCAGAAATAAAATTGTTTTGCATAATTTTTTACCTACCCTTCTTCATGTAAATAATTTAATACCAGGATTAGTAAGTTTTTCTTCCTTGTGTCAGTCCTCAGTTCATCCTAAAAAACAAAATTCCCAAACAAAGTCTAAGCATTGTGTAATGAACATTTTCGCTACAATTACTATATCAGAACTTCAAATACTACTTTAGCTATACTTGTGCATATCCTCACACAACAGGCACTTGTTTCTGTAATATATTTTTTACCCCATAGTAATAAGTATATAAATAATAACACAAGAAATCTAACTCCAAATTACATGGAGTACCCCCTCCTCAGAACCACAGTCATTTATGCTTTAGGAGAAAAACAATTTGCCAGTGCATTTTCTCTGAAAACATAAATGACTGCAGTTCTGGGGAGGGGGCCGGGGCACATGCACTTGTTTCGTATATGGGGTCACCCCCATAGTTGCCAACTCACCCGATTTCATCTGGTTACACTCGATTTTTCAACCCCATTAAAAAAGATTTAAAGACTTTACAGAGGATATATCAATTTCCAGTTAGGCTTATAGCGTACGATAAAACCAGAGACTTCCGAGCTTTCATTCTTAAGTGTGGAGACAATTTTCGAGGAATAAATGTGTGGTTTACAATGAAAAGGTTGGTCAAAAGATGTCTGGAACATTTATTAGAAAAGAAAAAAGTATATCAAAGCGAACTATGTCTTTTTAAAGTAGGTTAATAATTGCTAAACTAATAGTGAGCACAGCGAGTGGCGCTTCATGCTGCTTGTCACTGCGAGCTCTTAAAGCAACACCTGGTCGAAGAGAAAATTCAGACTTTGCACATTGATCCGAACGATTTTTTTTCTGCAGTTACCTCAAGACCCACAATGCAACACTTGTTGTTCTTGATGCTTACTTCGTTCTCGTGGTAACAACAACTAAAAATTCACAAAAAAAATAACTCACCTTAATATAATGGATATTGCATACAGATACATGTAGGGTAGACAGACATCTCGGCCCAACGACACCTCGGCCCGTGACGTATGACACCTCGGCCCTGACAGGTCGGCCCAAGATTATTGACACGTCGGCCCATATAAAAGACACCTCGGCCCAAGCGAAATTTTATGATGGAAAAAATTTGTCCATTGTCTGAATTGTTATTATTATCAATGTAATTATTCTTTTTGACGGTTAAATGATTTTTTTAAATAAAAGTCAAGGGGGGGGGGGGGTCTATAATAGAAAATTGGTTCACTTCCCTAAGCAAATCAGATCAGCACGTTAACTAACATTGATCTATCTCTTGTGGAAAATCCCCAATATATACACTTAAGTGAAACTATGATATATACAAGTATTAGCTTTCCTAAAAAGCTTGTCTGACTTGAGCAAATTTAGTTTTACGCGAAGAATCGAGAAAAGTTAAATCCAGTGTAATCAACGTGACTCTGAATAATGAAACGAATTCTTTTGCTAAGAAACAATAAAAGTTTAAATCAGTGGCATCAGCATAAATTTAAACTTGGACATGTATTTATTCCATATACACTATATTTATACTTGTAATTTCCTTTTTTTATGGATAATTAAGAAATGCTTTATTTAAAAAAATAATTAACGTGTTACAAATGAGCTAACATCTTTGCATTTAGCAAAAGAATATTCAGCATATATCAATCACTTTGATATTTTTTTACTATGAATAAATGAAACGTCTGCAATTTATGAATATGTGTAGATTTATAAAAATTCTGAAGATAGAGAGACTCAGTATGCATTGAAAATAAACATCCATTAGTTAATCTGATAAAGATAATCGACAAGTGTTGACCTGACCAGCTTCATTCATTTCTGTTTTGCTGGACATGAATGATGCATTCGAGAATGGCCAAATGTTATGCAACCTGTAATGTATAATGTGATAATAATGACATATCAGCTCCAATGCTCTGGTTTGTTTGGGTGTTTAGCATGTTTCCTTTACTCTTCATGCTCTCCAGTTGATAGTTAAGATAGTATGAAGTTTCCAAGATCAAGTTATCACAAGAATTCTATTGAACGACTTGACTAACAAGCCTTGGCTAAATCTAATACTGTCTGACGCCATGACGCCAGACAATCAACATTCTTATGATCTTGACTTTCTATAAGAATTGCCGGAATTTTATCGTTTCATTTTGCATTACTTCTCTGACGATCTGAAACATCTGAGATGGGTTGATAATTCGTGAAAAGATATATATGGGCTTCATTTAAACCGTAGCTTTTTTGTAAATGCGAGAATTTCTGCTATATGGTTGCGGTCGTTAATCTTGCATTAACAAAAAAAGGAAGAACATTTTATTGTTTATACTTATGTCAGTATAAATAATCGTATAAAATAATAGTTTAAGTACGTAAAATAATTGCATTATTGATCTGAACTTCATCGTATGTTTCATCATGTTTATTGATTGAAAATCATAGTTTGATACAGATAGCTTAAAATAAATTTTAAAAAAAATCAGTGCTCAAACTAGTTTTTAATGTAAGTGAAATTCTTAAGAAATAAATGGATGTAAATGTTCTGAATGACTGTCTCACAATTAACAGATTAAGCCTGCTCGTAATTATTCCCTTAATGACAACAATATGACACGCACTGGAGACTCCCAAAGGATGCGCCGCGGCATCATGTTTGTTTATCTGTTAGCACTTTTAAAATTATAATTGTCTTTTTATTCCTTGATGATCGTCAATCATGTAGCTCGTGGAAGGTCTTTTTAGTATTAAAAATAATCTTGATTGTTTACTTTTTTCTGGTCAAAATTTTATTGAAATCGCAGATTGGAAATATATAATATACTTTCTATAAATGAAAGTTTGCTTGGGCCGAGGTGTCTTAAATTGTGGGCCGACCAGTCAAGGCCGAGGTGTCATTGGGCCGAGATGTCAATGGGCCGAGGTGTCGTTGGGCCGAGGTGTCTGACATTCACATGTAGTAGATTTAACATTCTTTCTTAAAATTTTGCACTTTTCAAACTTCGTTTATGGAAATGCAACTAACATACGACGTCATGTGACGTCACAGTCTAGACGTTCCAAATGTCTCGTGCGGTTTGAAGAGGCGGATCTTAAAATTAAGTGAACTGCGCTCGCCTAAACGGTCGCACCGTCAACATATTAAAATACGAGTTGGAAGTGGAAGGGGGGGGTGAAATTGAGTTAGGCACCTTGTGGTAAGAAAAAGGGGTGACCCTATACATGAAACAAGTGCCTGTGGGCCGGGGGTATTCCATGTAAGTTGGACTCCGGTACCTTGTGTTATCATTGTACTACTGGGTAAAATTTTATTACAGAAACAAGTGCTTGTGACGTTGTGCCTCACACTGTCATTTTAATGTCATTATTAAATTTTTAATTTACAAACAAATAAAAATTTTGAAAATACACTTTATAAAACTACACTTTACCGCTTCCCTGGCCTGGTTAGCCGTGCGGATAGCCTGATAACTCAACTCAGACATTGAATTCATTATACATTTCCCTCTGACATTTTTCCAACTCTTCGTCGTGAAGAAATACAAATATGGCTGACCTCTAGTAACGCTCTAGTATCGTCACTCGAGATGTTTCTAGAATTTTAAATTAAATATGAATATCTGATACAGTAGAATTTCAAAGAATAAAAAAAGAAATATAAACATTTTTTTAATTTATCAGTTTTATCTTATTTATTGAAAATTTTTAATCGCGTACCTTGCAATTCTCTGTACGACTTATCTAAAAGCTTTGAATGGGAAGATACTAAAGACCTGATGCGGTAAAGACTTGATTAATCCGAGAGAAAAAAAATAAATTTTAAAAACCACAAATTTTAAACGTTATATTTTTAGCTTTTCTGAGCCGAAGGCGTCTTCGACAGCTCAAAGAGCTAATGCTATTTGTGTGGTGTGCATCAACTTTTTTGAATATGGGTCCTATCTCAAAGGCCATTGGCCAAGTTTTGTCAAATTTGTCATAATAAGGGAAGTAAAAACAAAAGTAGTGGTCGCTAAAAAATCTAATTCTCAAGAACCACTGGGCAGATTATCACCAAACTTATGCAGAAGAATGAGGATATGTAAATTGTACCGATAGATTAAAAATTGTTCAAGGCATCACCCTGGAATAAAGGGTGTGGTCTCAACATCATTTCAAAGTTGACCTTAAATAATGTTTTATCAAAACCTTGATATTTTGCCCACTATAAGGACTAGGATCATCAAATCTTGTCAGTTGATGCATCTTAGAACCTCAAGTCATGTTGACTCAAAAGTAGGTCATGGTGACCTACTTTTTGAAATTTGCAGGTCTTCATTTTCAAATTGATTTTCATGCATATCTTGATTACTTTGAAGCCTATGATCATCAAAACCAGGGACCTATCAAAACTTGTCAGTTTATGCATTATGAGGCCATGAAGTGTGTATTGAAACAAAAAGAAGGTCACCATGACCTAGCTACCTTCTGGGTTTTATGGCTAATCATTTTCAAAACATTTTAGTTCATTATTTTGGATACTGAGAGTTTTAGAATCATCAAACTTTGTAAAATGCATGATGCATCTTGGAACCTAAAATTTAAAGATAATGATAAAAAAGTCAATTGTTTAAGATGCATATTAAATTTGAACACTTTGAAGCCTAAGGATCATCAAACCTTGTCATTTGATGCACCTCGAGTTTTGGAATTTCATGGCTATGTCTAAATATTTCAGATAATAAGAGGTTAGAATCATCAAACTCTGTCAAATGATCTTGGGTCCTTCAAGTGTTTCAACTTGTTGTAACTGGGCCACCTTGAGGCCCCCCGTGGGTCCAGGGCGAAGCCCTGGTGAGGGCCCAGGGGGTGAAGCCCCCAGAAGCTCCTGGATTCTAGAGATTTTGTAGGGTAAAAATGAGGTCTATCGAGTAGACATTTTTACATTTTCTAAGCGAAACTATGATTTATGTTAACTTTGACAGTTTAAGGGGGGGGGGGGCACCAGATCCGCCCCCCCCCCTTAAATCTGCCACTGGATCTGAGTCATATCATACTCTCTGGACAATAGCATTTTAACATTGTGTAGTGCTAGCTTAATCCACTTAATTCTTAAATGATTTCAAAGTGATGCCCCAGACAGGATTGAATTGCAATTACTCTTCTATAATAGCAGAGATGAACAAAGCACTTATTTAAGCAAATAAATTTACAACCCCTACATTGTATGTTTACAAGATGTGTTTGTAAAAGATGACCATGTTTAGAATCAGGACACATCCTCTAGTCATTAACTCCTACCCTTTTTTATGCAAAGTATGAGCTTAATTTAAACATTTTTCATTACAGTTATGACTGAACAAGAATTTTACACTTCCAGTTGTAACCTTGGCTTTGCCCAAATAACCTTAGTTTAGTATCATGAAAAACTACAGGGTGCAGTTAAACTTCAGTATCTCAAACACCATATCTCAAATATCATGGATATGTCGAAGCGAGTCGAAAGTCCCAACCACTTTCTTGTATGTATTTTAACCTCGATATATCTCAAAACCTCGGATATCTCAGTTTTTTCTCAGCCAAGTTCGAGATAATGACGTTTAACTGTATATGAATGTCAATTACAACATTGCATTAGATATATACCAAAGGAAGGATTGTTTTAATTAACTCACACTAACTAAAAATGTTAGCATGTCAAAGTCAGAATTATCACTGTTGTTCAAACTGACATATAGTACATGTATAAATCGAATCTCTTTTATTACTCATTCCTGCACACATTTTCATGACCACTAGTTCAATACACATTTTGTATGTGAAGGGGGAAAGGATGAAAATAAGGATGTTTTTTCACACAGCAATCCTTTCCCTGAAGACTGCACAGTCTACTTGTGGCCTTTTTAAAAGTACATCTATCCCAGTTTTCCTGAGCAAAAACTGTTTGCCTCAGATGTAGGTAGGGCTGTGTATTGACCAAAATATTTCGATACGATTCGATATTTTAGAAAGCGAAATGCAATATATTGGATTCTTTAACAGGTCTATCAAAAAAGGTATTGTAAATCCTTTAATGCATAAATTTGTTAAAAACTGGGTGTTTTATTACCAAATTGGAAGTTCTTGTCTCACTGTCTTTACAAAGTACACTTCAAATTCAAACTTTTAATGACTGTAAAACTGATATGTTAAAATATAGTTGTCTATGTATTTTGTAATAGTTAATCAAGATGTGCTATCTCCTTAATGTTTATTTCATTATTGACCAGTTTTAATTAAAAACAGTTAAAAATTATCTATGGTGACTGAAATTCCCAACTTTTTCACAGAATTATTAGAAAAACTGTCTGCCCGATACATATTGGAAGTTATTTTGTCAATACGATACATTCCTGAATATCGATACATATTGATTTATCGCTTTATTGACACAGTCCTAGATGTAGGAGTGATGCCAATGTACACATTTTGACAATAGTCCCATGTATCAAAAGGCTCACCTGAATTCCATCGCTATCTTTGAAAATTATATTGAAAAGAAACTCCTTTAAATAGATCCCTAATCTTAAACAATAAAATTTTTGTATAGAATTATCAAATATTGTACATTGTTCTTGAATTTTTATATCTCAACTTGCACATTCATAAAAATTCTGCCAGAAAAGACTTCTCTTTTCTAAATTAGCTAACCTAGCGGGATAGTGCCCATTTTAAAAGATTTATCCCAGGACATGAAGGATATAACAGTGAAGAGTGGGTAAAACAGGGCCACGGCAAAAGAAATGTTGTTCTATTTAAAGAATTAAACAAGTTCAGTGTCGACTTTGACCATTTCATCACAGTACGAAGTCATTATACCCCATGCTCACAGAGATTTGGTGAAGTGCCTAAGACACTGGGTCTAAGAGACTGGGCATTGGGAGAAGAAAATTTAAGAGGACCAAGAAATTTACATGCAGGAATCTTTGGTTTAAGTTCCTGCATATCTTTAACTTAATCCGAAGACAGTTATGGGTGAATGAAGACTATAGATTCAATAGGAGGGAATATGTATTCTAGCAAAAGAATCTGCCATATGTAAATTAAAATTTTTGATCAAGGTCACTGCATACCCTTCATCTTTTGAAACTCTATTAGTGAGACATTAACCAAATTGAGATGAAGGGAGAAAATTAAAATATCAGTATTAATGACAATCAATTTACACAAAGATATGCTTTGGGCCTGCAGTACCATGTTTCACATCCAGAGTTGAACCCTGCACTTTGAGCCTGGATGTTCTACTCATTGAATAATTGTGCCCCATTGTGGTTTAGTGGAAAAAATCTTCACTTTCAATGCTGTATAAATCCTGTTAACAAACAAGTAGAATCTCAGTATTTAGATAGTAATTTATTTCTATTTGCATAGTTCTGACACAAATAAATTACAGATAATAATATTAAAACAAATCTCAAATAGCTTTATGGTCCACAGACACAATTATATATAACCTTAGAAATATGTTGACAAATATACGATTGTATATGAACATTTTAAATTAATTAATAACTTCCTCTAATGAGACCTCAGAGCACGTCTTGTACATGTTGAAATTTTTCTTTTAGAAGGTAATGTATCCACAGACACAAAACAAAAAAAACCTATACATGAGTCTTTTAATAACTAATGAAGAGAATTCTTATTTTCTGGAACACAAGTCAGCATTGACAAGCACTAAATTCAACAGCAAATACACACAAACAAGCTGCAGATATATTTTTAATTTTATAATACACATAAATACTTCAAATGTTCTATATGCATACAAGTACATTCTCTGACATTTACTTAGTCAATTTTATTTAGACTGAATGACTTCAGTGAAAAAAGGATCTATCAAACATGAAACAAAGACAAGCACAAAACTCAATGAATATTATAGAAAAGTGTTTACCCTCTGGACCAGCACAATGCCTAGTCTATCACATATTTTCATATACATGTAGTCCATACACACTAAGATCCAAAAACAACATCAAACAAATGCTGAAGTATACCTGTATTTATAATACTGTACTATGTTATGTACTGAAATGAGCTTGTCTCATGTCGGTCAATCTGGTCAACATTCACTTGTAGCAATATTTTAAAAATCCTGCAAAATCTGTGAATAAATACTGATTAAGTAGTAACAACTTTTCTGTGTACAGAAATGGATTTCCTTACATTTGAGCTGATTGCAAATACAATATACTTTAAAGGCTTGTTCAACAATTAATAAGTATGAAGACTTGGTCTACACACAACACTCACTCATCTCACATACATAGGCACATCACAAAATGTTCAAATATAAAGCATATAACAATGTGTGTCCCCCTCTACACAGGGAGAGGTGAGATAGACGTAGGTAGACTAACCGTCTGACATTTAGTCATCATCTCACTGAGATGTAAACACAACTCACTGAAAGCTGGTCGATCTCGTGGATTGTCTGACATACATTTTTTAATAATATCTCTCAGTTCAAATGGAATTTGTTCTGTCATTGGCAGTTGAATATCACAGATTTTGAGTTTTCTAATAACATCTTCATCAGAAAGTGTGGGGTAAGGCAACTCCCCGAGACTGAACACTTCCCACATGAACACACCGTATGCCCAAACGTCACTCTTTGTGGAATATTCATTCCTAAGCAGCACCTCTGGTGCTGTCCATCTCAAAGGGAGAAGACTCTGGTTATAAAAAAAGTACTCCCCTGCATACACATCTCGAGACATGGAGAGAGAAGATATTTTGAGCTCCATTCTGGAGGTTAATAAAATATTTCTGGCTGCTAGGTCTTTGTGAATAAATCTATGATTGGATAAATGTTCCATGCCTAGGGCTATCTGGTTATACATTGTCAGCTTTTGAGCCAGAGTCAATGGCGGAATTCGAGATGGAAATGGACGTCCATTTATGTGACCCCTCGTGGCCAGTAAGAACTGTTTTAAATCCCCCTGGAAAAAAAATCTCCCCTTTAATCATAACAATCAGGTTAAATCTATTGTTTCTGGTGAAGAGAAACAAGGTTCTTGTATGCAACAATTTGTGGGATACAAAGAACAGTGGCATTTGAATGTACTAAGAGTGTAAATATGGCACACGCATATACACACTCCCTCAAAGTAAATTATCACATAAAATACCAAAATATTTGACATTTAAGCAGACGTTTCTTACCCAGTCACAATACTCCAAGATCATGAAATGAGGCTCAACTTCTCGACATACACCCAACAGTTTTATGATGAACGGATGGTCCAGTTTAGAGTACATTTCCATTTCCTGTCGGTACTCAAAGAACAAATGTTCATCCTTCACCAACAAAGACTTGACCACCACCAAAGTCTCAGGTTCAACGTCTCTGATTTCACTAGCCTTTGCCAGAAAGACATCCCCATACACACCATTACCTGTAGTAGTAAAAAGACAAAAGTCTTGAATTACCAAGTATGGTAGCTTTATAAATCATAGCTACATAAATTCAGTATTGCTGATGCTGAAATAATATAATACATGCAATGATTAGCAGTCAGTTAAAAAGTCCTGGTATACTGAAAATTAATTCTCTGCAAAGAGAGATAACTCTATAAAGAAAAAAAAATCATTGTTTCCTTTTCAAAATACTACCCCCGGTAAATTTGCTTGAATTCCATCTTTATCTCCGTGCACTGTTTTAAAATTGTCATAATCACAGAAAATTCCATTTTGTTGAGCAGAGGATCATTTTACCAAAGATTAATTTCTATGAGGCAACAGCGGTGTGTATTAGCCAGGGTTCGACACTAACGTTAGTCCGTTAGTCTCAGACTAATACATTTTCATTCGGACTAATAAAATATGTGGCTAATTAGTCCGAACGGACCAATAAAAATTTCTGAAAAACAATATGAATAAATTACCGATGTCCGATTCTCGACAACTTTTACTGGAAAACCCTGTGTGTATTTTTAGATTTCTAGCTTTTGGCGGGTAGTTACGCAATGCCCAATCAATTCAGCGCTTAATTTTTCGACTGATCGATATGAAGTATAAGGTTTTAGCGATCATGATTTAGTATGACACTTTTAAGAAAGATGTTGGGCGTTTTGGATGTAATGTAAAGACAAAAAAAAAAAACGAGATCGGGAATACAATTGCACTTGCTGATTGCGAGATTTCAATGAATCTGTGGAATAATATATTTCACGTAAATACTTTGTTTATTTCAAAAAATAATATGTATATTAATTGTCACGTTAAATTAATGTTAAAAAACATTGATGTTTCTTTTTTTTTTGACGGACTAATAAAATCGCATGCGGACTAGTAAAAGTAATGAAGCACTAGTCCGGCTGGACTAAATCCTTAAAAAGTTAGTGTCGAACCCTGATTAGCTAGGTATAATTTTCCTAAGATTTGTTTAGAGTAGCTTTCAGATATTGTTGCTGAGAGCTTTACTATAAAATCCATAATCGAAAATGTAAATAGAATTCTCATAATCAAAATGTACTTTATGGTAATGTATCATCATCAACACATGGGTGTTGGATAATACTTGAGTCTAAAATGTGTGATAAAACATCAACAATTTTTTTTCCATCTTGATAAGATTCCTCTTAATTATAATGAGAACTAATTAGTAATCACCTAGCATGCCAAATGAGGAGATTTTCTGTCTGGGGTAGACCAGCCTATCCAGACTTCCCCGCCGTGACCGAGTATAGGAAGAGGAGGACTGGGAGGGGTGAGAACTCAGCCCTGAGGCATGTGATCGGTTGTCACTGTCACTACGACACTGGTTTCTTGACTCACTGTCCCGCTCTTTGACCAGTAATTCATGCTGCTCAGTTGAGATGTGACCATTTTCTGTCTTGGCTGAAGGAGCATGAGAAGTGAAATATTCAATAATTTTGCAGCATATAAACCTAAATATTCAATATGACAACATGCCTAAACTGTGTGTTTGATATGTGGCATTGTGTTCTTTACAACAACAAATATATGATGTGACTAAAATTTAAAAAAATGATTTTCTATGATTCTTTAAAAACAAAATTATTCTCATGCATAAAACAATATCCTTAATTGTAAGATTTATATACTTGCACTCCTATTGGTAGCAATGGTAGCTGAGTGACTTACATGTGGCTTTCCTATTCCTCCTCTGCATAAGAAGTCTATAGCTACAGTAGGCTGTCAGTGCTATGACCAAAGCTAAATATGCCCCCGCACTACACACAGCAATGATGATTGTCTTCATCATGTCTGACCCTCCATCATCATTAGATTTACCAATTGTGTACTCAATGGATGCTGACAAAAGATAAGTAATTGTGAATATCAGTTTATCTGGGTAACAACAACAAATGCATTAAATCTGTCATGAAATGAAGTCATCAACATGAACAAAAGATTTGAAATAATGACAAATCAATCAAAGAGCTGAAGACAGTGAACTAAAAGAAGGTTATTTCAAAGATGTTTTAAACACCTAAAACTAAGGCAAAAAATATTGGAAGATTACTTTTTCCTGGTCTCAAAATTTCCATGATTTGAGAAAGAAATATTGGTTCATGGGGAAATGACTTTGTGGATGAAGAAGAAGCATGAAACTGTAGTTTAAAATTTTACATTTCATGGAGGAAATGAATTTGTGGGTCTCTTCATACCATGAACACAACATAAAATTATTTTGAAGCCAAAGCTATATATGTATATATATATATATATACTTGAGACAGTAAGAAATGCCTCGATGCGGACTTTTCCTGCCACGTTGGAAGCTTTACATCCATATCTGCCTTGGTCTTCCATGTAAACTTTAGAGAAAAACAAGGTGCCATTAGGAAAAAGCTGCAAAGATAACAATACATTCACATTTAGAATTTTTATTATTCAAATCACATGTCTACGGTGCATCTTACATATGTGAGTTTATGAGATTCCCTTTTTATTGGAGCTATAGTTAATTCAAGGCTGTGCTTTTACAGATATGGCTTTATCATTTCTTGTAATTATTCATAATATACATGAACATGAAAATAAGTTTGTTTGATCCTTAATAAGAAACCAATACCTTAATCCTTTTACTATCAATGTCTTGAAAGTAATTTTTGTCCCAATGGATTTCTGGTTTGGGATCACCAATAGCAACACAGTGCATCATTGCTGGATGTCCTTCATAAATTGTCATGTTCTTTGGCCTTACTTGAAATCTGGGCCTCTCTATAAAATCACAGCAATTATTATTACATGTACTATGCAACCACCCTTTCAAAAAAAAAATGATCACAAAAATTTTAATTGTTTTTCTGAGTACAAAATAAACCTTCATTGCAAGCTTACCGACAACATCTATGAAGACTGTTGTGTTAATGGAGCCTTGCTTATCATTATATGCAGTACACGTGTATAGTCCCTCATCTGACCTTTGAACCTTGAAGAAATTCATGGTGCCCCCCATGGAAGTGAAGTGAGGGGCTGTATCTGTTGGAGTGGATCTCTGCCACACAATACGAACAGGTCCATCTCCCTCAGCCTTGCATGTTACTGAGGCATCATGGGATAACTCAATGTAGGTATCTTTAGGAGGAGGATGAAATTTCAATTTCTCTGGTGGAAAAAAAGAAAATAAATTATGTGTGTAATTCTACAATTTTCCAGCAATTACCATATGAATTTGGTTGTACTACTTGTATCAATGTAAATATTTGAAACATGTCATTTAACATCAATTATTTGGTCAAAATTTTCAGCATTCTCAAAGTACATGTATCAGTTAACCCAAACTCCTAACATGTAGACAAAATAATGCATAATCAGAACAAAGACTTTCCAACAACTTCTATTTTTATTATTATACAAATATAAATTTTGAACAGGCAGATACTATTGAGCCATATATTTCAGAGATTTAACAAGTAAGCTGAGTGCAAAAGTCTTAACAATGTCTTTTACTGATCATCCAATACTGTATGGTCATTTAAAGCCCTGATAATCCCCCTTCATCACCTGTCAGTTGACCTACTTTTGACATGGAGGTAGGCCCCCTGTGATTCCACTAAGCTTTGTCCTGTCGTGTTGGCCACACATTTGTATGTTCCTGCATCCGCCATCACTGTCTGCTTTATTGTCAGGGTACCTTGCTTTAAGTCTATGATATGTCTCATGGAGCCCTTAGGAGAACAGTAAACCAGCTGCTTCATTCATAATTCAAATCTATTTTAATCATGTTCATCTCTTGAAAGCACTTACACATCATGGGGTCCTTAATCTTTTATAAAATCCTTAAAATTCAAGGCATGGACATTTTTTTCATCTGAAGCCGATTACTGGAATTTCATATGAGATATTGAAAAACCACAGAATGGTCTTCAGAAGGCTTGAGGGAATATTTAAAAGTTCTAGCAGATTATACTAAGTCCTAATAGAAAAGGCATAAGAATTAGGGTTTTCAACTTTTTTTTGTAAAGAAAATTGTGGTGTAAATTTTTGCACTGCTAAACAGATTAATAAATGCTATACTTATTATATTTCTAAACTAAGAAATTACAAAATTAAAAAAAAACACATCTTAGATACCATACACCAAAGGTTAATTACATTAAAAGATACAACACTACAAGTAATTTATCTAATGGTAACATTTGTATAATGTTGTTTTTTTTAAATATGTGTAAGACACTTACATCACTAGATCTAGATCATTTATTGTTTTAATCTGAGTACTGACCATTCTTATGAGGTTCCCATCTTTCTCCCAGATCACCGTAGTGACAGGGTACGGGGTTCCTGACACCTGACAACTCAATATGGCACTGTTGTCCTCCTCAACAGCCATGTTTAACGGTGGCCTTCGAATGGTTGGTGGCACTAAGTAAATGAAAAAGAAAATTTGATGCTGGGACCGAAGTTCTAATAATAACTTGCAAGAGCTTTCACAAAAAAATTCTCAATAAATGTTGAGCAAGCTATTTCTTCTTTTTTCCCCCCAATATTTTAAGAATATTTATAAACATTATATGATCATGTTTGCCAACAAATGTTATAAGAGTGTGAAACAGGTTATCAACTGACAAATATTTCACTGAATGATAGAGGAAACAGTAGGAAAAATAATGTTGGTTGTTTCTTTGAAGTCTGTCATCTTTAATATAAAACACACATAACTCAACAATCACTAAAGCAGCTTATCTTTACTCTTAAAATACTGAAAATGGATACCCCTGTTTCATTAGGAACTTGAAAAATTCCAATTTCTTACAAACATGTATGATGAACAAATTTATCAACATAATTCCACATTTATTTCTTTTTTGGTGTTCAGAGGTAAATTTTTTTATCCATGAACCTATTGCCTAAAGATGATGTATTTTGTTCATTTACATGGATTTTAATGTATATTTACTACATAAACCTGACTTTGATTAATGCCATTATTTTTCTAAACCTGCAAGGTAATTAAAACTAAATTTACTTTTGTTTTCAAGATATTTAGCATGTGGTTTCATTCTATTACCATATTCTTGGTACTTTGTTTATGCCTTACAATTTACACAGTAAATTTGCCTTATTTTCAATTACGTCACCTCGGTGACAGGTGTATTTTTTCCTGATTTTTGTTTTTGAAAATCCATAGCAGATTTGAAGAATTCCTCCTGAAAACTCCAGATGCTCTATAAAACTAACCTATATTGAGTAAAGGTTTGAAACTCCCAAATGTTAATCTTCACTATGTTTCTGTCTCTGGAACACTGATTTTTTTTTTTAAATACAGCACCAACAGATGATCACTGAATTGCCAATATCATCCAGCTGTCATGTTTTAATCTTGTTAATCTTCAGAGTTTATGTTAACTTTTTCATTCAAGTACAAATTTTGCTATCAAAATTTTTCTTGAAAAGTATAATATGTTTCATAATGATTTTTTTTTTGAGAAGTTTCAGCATGTATATTTCCTCTGAATTACCTGAAACAATAATCCACACTTTTTGTTGATTTCTACCAGCAATGTTTTTTATAATGGCAGTATAATTGCCAGAGTCCATTTCTTGTGGTCTCTCAAAGATGAGTTCGGTTTCATTGACATGAATATTGCCACTTGGCCCAATGATTAGGTCGCTTCTATCCCGCCATCTACAAATAAAGAGTAATCATGTTCAATTCAAGTCTACAGACATTGCATGTTGCTTACATTAAAACTAAACTGATCAAATTTAATCTAATTTGCTCTCCAATGAGAACTACCAAGATGTTTTCCCACTACACTTATCTTAAAACTAATCCTTTATGCTAAGACACTAATTTAGCAAATTTTGCTTCATTGATTTAATTTGATCCAAAAAGTGGCAACACTGATTTTGAGGAAGAACTGAAAATTGAGCTGGATATCTGGCATTTTGCTGCCTATAATTTTGCCACTTGACTTATTTCCAGCTTTCTACCTAAACTACCAATTTTCCCTCAACCACCTGAAAAAGTTCATTTGAGTATAAGGCAGGCATTGATATAGAAGCTTTTTAAGACAGGAAACACAAAGGTTGCTTCCAGTGTACTACAAGTCACTAGGGGCCATGTTTTCCATCAAGGTTGCAGTGAAGTTTAAGGGGGAAAACAGGAACCAAAGAGATACAAGCTATATATACAGAAGCCCTAGTGATGACAGACCTATATCCAAAACCTAAGCTGAAGGAGGAGAGTTTTTTTGAAGTGTATGATAAAGGTTTCATGTCAAAATATCTTGACATTACTGACTGCAGATCCTTTTTTGAAATCCTCTCTGCTTGTTACAAATGAAAGAGATAGTTAAGATATACAAAGAGACACTACGCAGATCTGTCGAGAAACATTTTCGAAATGAAACTAAATAAACAGAAAGCCAATCTCTCTCTTTGAACACAGATAGGTAATCCCAAACAGGAACTGAATACAAAAAATATGCACCAAGACTGCACAGGTGAAGTCGGAAATTGAGTATTAAGGTATTTCTTTAAAAAAAGATTGATTATAAAAAAATATAAATGTACTCAACAGAAATCAATTAATAGGGAAAATACTGCGAAAATCTCATCTGAAATGTGTTTGCTATTCAATTGGCCGTAATAATTGATCATTAATGCAAATTTTATAAGTAAAATGTGTGGTTCTCTCTTAGCAAGCATCCAAAATAATGATTTTACCATCAGTATTCATGAAAATATCATACCAATCAGAGTATGATTCAAACAGATATTTAGGGTTTTCCAGATCTAAATAAGTCACATATATTGATATGAATTTCTGCTAGTCTAATTTGTCTTGAAATCAACCAAGATTTGTGTAACTTTTTTGTAGAACCCAGAAGGGAAGAAAACAAAACAATGGTGGATACTGAAGTGACCAAGCCGCCACTAATCATGGATGTGCTGTTTTTGCCATGTTCTTTTGACAGTTATGACGGTGTTCACAGATCAATAAACTCATTCATATACTCCCATCACTTCTGTTTTATGTGATGTTAAGGGGAGGAAGAGAATTTTATGGAGTACATTTTTGGAATGTTCGAGTGCATGTTACACATAACCCTGTAGCAACCATGCTACTCTGATAACCTACATGTAAAACCCAATAATACCGTGACCTTGATCTAAATTATTGCTCATATCATTATAATCGGACAATATTCATCTTCTTTGTCGTCTTGTTATTAGAAAATCTGTTAACAGACACTAAATTTGTTTCTTGTGAGATGTCTGTTCCAATAAGATGCAATGTATGATACCGTACTTTTATTGGCAGTTTCTGTAAAACTGACATTCTCAAACTAAATAAACAAGCAGACAAGTGATCTAAAATTTATATACAAATAGCTTTAATTATACTTCTTTCCCCTAATGTTTTTTTTCCCCTTGATGAATAAATCAGTCAAAGATCATTCTTAAAGCAAACATGGAAACCATTTGAATGTTTCTTATAAAAGCAATCTTTAGAAAAAACAAATAAACAAAATGATCTGCTATGACAGGGAAAAAAAAGATTTCTAGAAGATTTGTTTCAATTTCAGTTTCTATGACATTAATGGAAAAAACAATGTTACCAGACTTCGCAATGATAAGACTTACTAATGATATAATGCCCCTAATCATACAATAAATTCTGGAATAAAAGATGCTGTATTAGTTTCATATTTTGCAATATTGTCTGAGGAGGTTATTAATTTCATCTATATAGGGATTATCATCGTATTTCAAATCAAATTTATCACCAGCCTCTCGAAGTACAAAGCAAAGACACTCCTGTTTAAATTAGATCTCCTTGTTATAAAAGACAAGCTCCGGTGTTGTTAAGGAGAATATGGAGTTTCTGTGTTTGATTGTCATGAAAATTTTAATTAAAATTGATTATAAAATGTTTTCAGAAATTTGTGAAGAGGACAATCCAATATTGTCAGTTATGTAATTAAAACAGCTGATCACACTACAGCCGGGGCTGCTGTGTGGTTGTTTGCTTACAAAATATGTTAGTTACAGTAAAACCTGACTCTCCTGACCACAGAATCCTGACAGAACTAGTTTGGGTACATTATTGATCAATTGCAATTTGAAAGGATATTTTTGTATTGGTCAATTGTTTCATTGGGACATCTCAAAATGTCAAATTTTCGATTTTTCTTTATGAAAAATGCCTGGATCTGCCCTTGTTCAGCTACCGTGACAGGGATGACTTAATAATATAACAACTATTTGCAAGTTCAATCAAAACTGAGACCTTTATTAATATTAAATATGAGATGTAACTACTTTTCAACTATTTCTTATTTCCTGATTACTTACTCAAGAGTGGGTTTTGGTCTGCCCCCTGGTGGAAACACTTTGACAACAAATCGGGTGTGCATTGGAATGACAACTGGAAAATTTGGAATTAATCGAGGCTCAAATGAATCCATCTTGAACTCTTCCAGACCTGTAAAACAGTGAATCATGCATGTTAGTTTTTCAATTAAGTGAATCCTTGCTAGGTCATAGGGACAGGGTTTTCCTGTTATCTGTCACTGCTGGAGGATTTTACTGATTGGTAAATTAGCAATACTTGGTCATTAAGAATCTAAGAACTGTGGAGGTCATCAATAGTTTGATCGTCTGTCTTCATTGTTTAGGCCTGTCAACTGCTGTTAGGTTTCCTTCACTGAGGCAGTGACTATGACTCTATCTGCAACAGTAAGTTTGCCATAGCATATGACAGAAAGGACAGTATACATTTAAACTAATTATTTCTTCATAAAATATATTTTAATGCTTATGTTTTCACATTTTTGATTCTGCCATCTGTTTGAAAATGTTTGTAAAAAACTATAAATTGTATCCAATTTTTCTTCACTAGATGGTCAATGACTTGATGGCAAATGAATTTTGGATTTCATCTTCTTTCCTGATGATGTGACAATTTGTCAGTGAGATGATGAAGTGTCCCTGAATCAGCAGTCACTGGTTAGGGGGGCAGGGGAATACACTGATATAGAGCAGAATTCTCTGTGTAACATGAGGCACCATTGTGAGGAAAGATCCAGGTTCTGGCAAGTGATGGACAGGTCAATAAATCTACTGATAACCAGGGGAAACTTCATCTTTAACTGTCTGCCATAATTTTATACATCTTAATGAAGCAAATGGGACAATAATCATCTTGTAGGCAGCTAGTCATTCTGACCAGTGCATGACATTTACAAGAAAAGAACTATTGATTTAGCATTAAATTGAAATGAGCTAATATAAATCTATTTGCTTCTATTGACAGCTAGAAAGTGTTAATTTTGCCTGCTTATCCATTATGGTTAATCCAATACTCCATTGATTTGGTAAACAGGTCTGCATTAACAGAGATAATTTGTTGTCTGCCTGTAATCTCTATCCTGACAATGGTCAGAGATGTCAATGTCAAAGTCTTGTGACTCAGGATAGGATTGGTCAAACAAATCGCTTAGTCACACTTAAGGTTTAACTAAAACTCATTGACTAGTAAAAAGTCTCGGCCATCATAAAACAAACCACTGTCCAGATTCTTCTTGCTTGCTTTAAAAAAACATGTGTTAGTGCATATTTGTAGAACTCCAAAGTCTGATGGTCATGCCAGAGTCCGATGGTCTGCGCCAAACCCCGATGGTTTGAATTGCTAAAGTCAATTGTTCAAGCACAGTTGCTAAAGACCGATAACAAATCCCAGTCTATATACTCAAGTGTTAAAGTGTGATTATGGTGCCTTGCCAATGAACAATTTTAAAAAATAAAGATGAAAACAAGGATATTGTATCTCACTAGAGCTCAAAAATCTCAATTAGGAGGCTAACCCTAATCTCTTGTTGTGTGAGACTAACCCTTATTAATCGAGTAGTGTTCAGATCTCTGGAGTAAGTGTGAGACTAACTCTAATTAATCCAATTAATCCAATAGTGTTCAGATCTCTGGAGTAAGTGTGAGACTAACTCTAATTAATCCAATTAATCCAATAGTGTTCAGATCTCTGGAGTAAGTGTGAGACTAACTCTAATCAGTCCAATATTATGTGAGGTTTAACCTTTATCTCTTTCAGGTGGGTTCCAGACTATATAACCCTAAACAGTGAAGTATTGTGCAACAACTAACCTTAATTTCTCAGGTGGGTAGGAAATTAACTTAAACAAGTCAAAAAGTGTGCACAGACTAATCCTTATCAGTCAAATGGTGTGTGAGACTATCCAAATTCAGTCAAATAGTGTGAGAGGACTAACCTGATTTGTTGGACTTTGAAAGCCAGATGACATTAGGACTATTGTGTTGTCATAAACAATGTTTTTCACCCACACCATCGGACATGTCAAACCATTAGACTTTAGCGAGACCATCAGAACTTTGGTATGACCATCAGACATTGGAGTCTTAATATTTGTTTCTGTTAATTTTATAATGGCTTGAGACTCAGGCTAGGTAAATTGCATTTTCATTGGAAGACGACAACCAGACAAATAAATTCATTAAGAACTCCAATTATCTACAGTATCATTTCACTTAATTAATAGAAAATGTCAAGCTAATTCAAAATCATTTCATCAAACACTATACAGTTATCAAACTGTTTAAAACATTCTCTACCTTTCTGCTCTTGAAATATAAAGCATTTTAATTTTTTTATTCTCTTGAAATGTACTCTTACAATCAAGTTTTTTTTTCTGAGGAGGCCATATAAATTTACCATTTTAATCCTCTTAAAAACATAAACCTTATCTAGTTACCAGACAAAATGACAGAGCATTCTGAGAGACCAATCTGGGGCCATCTAAGTTATCATCATGCTTTATCTCACAGAGTAAGGTGTTTGGAAGATAAGGTCACAGATCTGAATTATCATTGGTATGATCTAACTATAGTTTAGCCTCCATCAATCACCTCTGATGAATTGCACCCAAGGTGTTTGAATGGCTATTTGTCAATTTCACCTCTTTGTTCCACAAAATGATCAAAGCTCTATAATCACTCCAATTCTCTTCTCTTGAAATCAATTACAGATTTCTGATTGTACATGCATTAAAAGTACAGAAAAGAGGGATTAGCATTCAATCAAATTTCCTTAGTTTTCCAATACCATATACATATTCACAAAGCAAAATGAATCTTAAGATTTCTTATGAAATAAGGTACATTTTTTAACAGCCTTGAAAGCATTTCCATGCCACTAAAAAGTCTGCCTTCATTTATCACAAAGATCTATCTCACTAAAAATGTGTAACCTGTAATGAAACGTAAATATAACTTCTAAATTTGTATTTGACAAATAAATTACAGTGATTATCACTGTAACCTTCCTGCACTTGCAGCATCTGCCGTTAGCTGCTTAGCAACATTCTCAGCTGTCCTACAATAAATAAATTCAAAGGCAAAAGAAATAATTTTTTTTTTTCAGAGAGATTTTTTAAGAAATTGAATTTGATCATTCTGTTTTGTTACAAGTCTATTTCATTGTAGCATTAGTCAAACCTTTGAAAATATTACTTGAGGTAAATTATAGACATTTCCAGCTGCAAAGAGTAGCTATGGCTACTTTTTATCCCTCTTTCATTGTAAGAAATGGAAGTAATCATTTTTTATCACAAATCTTGACAACTAAATCTTGAAGAATGTTTTATAAACAAGGCAGTTGAAAAAATGACATGGCACGTATATACTGAAAATGAAAATATTGAAACAATCAACAATTGCCTGATACCAGCAATTCAGTATATCCTAAATTGCATTTAAATTAATGTTTTGATTGTAGAGTACCAGTAATATCAGAAAATGTGCCAGGTTTTTTTGGGAATGTCTTAAATGAAAGCTACAAAGTGAGGGTTGCACTTTGGTTCCAAGAATTAATTGTTTTCTATAATCAGTTGTTAAAGAGTTTCACCTTTTTTATCAGTCATTCATCTCTCCCATTCAAAACGATCATAGAAATAGTTTATCAAGATCTAACCACACTTCAAAGACAGCTCTGTGCATATCATCACGGAGGGGGAAGCAATTTCTCTTTAAAACCTTCATAATTCTTCATTTAAATCTTCCGCTGTGAAAGGTGACATTTGATAAAATATTCTCTTGCTTCCTAATAAACATCAATTTCAAAAGGACTTTAAATTCTGATGTACTTGAATAGTGCATAGTTACTGTTTAACTGTGACGTAGATTTGCTCTCAACAATAGTCAATACAGTCTCTTCATAACTTACTATGATTCTGTTCAGTACACACCTCAAATCTGTTATCTATAATGACTTTAATGTATGGATAGTAATTCAATACAAAAATGACATTTTATCAGTGAAAAACTTCATCATTTTACAAAGTTGTTAAGCAATATTGTCCTGATATGTAATTCACTTTGCGTAGAAATTTCTGAATTTTCTCAATTCTTGATCAATTGTTGGTGACTGTTAGAATCTGTTTTGTCAAAATATGCCATAACTTCTGCCTCTATTGATTTGTGCAGGTTATCTTAAAAAGACTAGTGCATCCTGACCCAAAAAATCCCCAGTTTCATATTTTAAGAAAAGAAATTCATTTCTTTTATTCTAGTACATAAATCAGTATCATTAAGATTGATGAGAAAACTAAAATGGCTTCCTCCGTAAGAGAAATTAGAGCACTTTATCCGATAAAAGATGTTTTAGATGTCAGAGGGACAGATTCCATGTGTACTGACATTACCAGAACCCCAGCCTGTACAAACTATCATTCTATACCTATAGACTCTCTAGTCATCCATCTTCTCTGTAACAAGACATATTTTATATCTGTACAAACTTAATAGATGAAATTCTAGTAACTTTGCTTAACTAGAAAATTCCTCTAGTTTTGAAGTGTTTTTCCTCTCTCTTTAGACAATTAATCACTGCATAATAAAGCAGAAATCTGCTGAGTCTTTTAGAGCATGTTGAAGCTAAATTTTCATTCTGGGGGTTCTCTCTTTTCAAAACTTTGTGCAATATGTTTCTTGAAGATGAATGATACATGAAGTCTGAGCCACTTCATTTGTGAAATGCAACGTTACCTTAATGATGCACATTTATAAACTTTGTGAGAGCTTCAATGTTGATGGGAACATGGCATCTCCATCTTTCAGTATGAAAGTTTATATTGTCTATGTTAGAATTTTGACTGTTTTTAATTTAGCCATAAGTTTAGTTTAATTTTTCAGTCAGGTCCTTATGAACAATTGCAGAGTCTGAATTTGATTTAATCAAGGTTTCCAGATTACAAGTTCTCCAAGTCTTTTGGCATATGTCTGATGTTGTTTTGTGGTGGCATTCATTGTGAAAGTTTTTTAGCCCCATGTCAGGTGCTCCTTCAAATACTTCCTTTCTGCAGAGCCAGATTTAAATTTCTTCTCAAAGAGCTCCTGATGTTTTGATTTAAGGTTGCATAAATGTAAACAGTACAGTACAGACGAGAGGATCACAGGCATAGAATAAACATATTACATGTGGATCATGAGCGCAACACCCAATTAAATGCTTAAGCAGTAACTTGTTTAGAATAAATAACAAGTGCTCAAAAGACAGGACAGAAATATTTATTTTTCTATAGCCCTTTATGGCCTATTAAACTCTTAATTTTGTTTTTTCTGTCTACCATCTCTATTTCCACCCTGAGCCCAGAGTCTATAGGAAATGACATGGTTTCAAAGTAATTTCCAGAAAGGAAAATGATTATGGCCTAGAATTTAGATGACTTCAGTAAACTTCATACAACTTCGTCTGTACCTCAGGACATGAGATCAGACAAAAATATGTTGCTAGATATTAGCTGACAATATGTCTAAAAAAAAGTTCACTCAACTCTATCTGCAGTACAGTGGATTTTAGACTTTCAGTCTTCAAGAATAAAGATACAATTTTGAAGACCATTGTTGGTTCATGTGAATGTACATGTACTAGCTCTACTTACTGGCGATGAAAAGCTCTGAAGCAAAAGTTTGGGAGGGAATTCTTCTGTTAGCTCCTAATCCTTCACATCTATAGATCCCCTCATCTGAAGACCTCACTCTTGGGAAGAACAATGAACCATTCCCAAAGACTTGGTACCTGAAAGTGTAACACAACTGTTTTTAATGCTTTCTTGCTTGACAGAATTATATAGAATAAAAAAAAAGTTTGCAGATTTGTTCAAGAAACAGTTGAACATTTTATCTTAAACAGTTTATCTCAAACCATTGATATTATGAACACTACTGATCAGTAAAAGTGAGCTGGAAGTCCAAACCACTCTTTCTATATATGTATTTCTATCTAAATATCTTGAATCATCAGATATTCAGAAGTCTTAAAATTCCTCATTCCCACTGATGTCAAGATAATGAGGTTTGACTGTACATGCCAATTCATGCTGTCTTGTGCAAAATACAAAAAAATCTCTTCCAGACTTGCAGCATAATGGACATACGATAAATAAGTGAAGATTTTATTGAATGTGTATTTCATTTTGGTTTACTTTCACCTGCCTCAGGTTTAAACTTCTATAAAAACAGACACAGAATCTCCTTTACAACTTTTTTTTCTCTTAAAAATGAGTGTGACCACCAAGGGTGCCTTATGGACTATAATTGCCTGCATGCAAGACTGACTAATTACCACCCATAAAAGTAATCACTTCTGATGCCTTGGGTTAATAATCAGCTGCAGTAAATCATAATCTGTTATTTCTTTCATGAAATCCAGAAATGGCTGATTATCCCAGCAGTGGGATGGTGCAGGCATAAGATCTAGTACTGGCATCAGAATTAACCTACAAACTGAAACTGAACTTTTTACTGTTTTCCAACCAGATTCAGGCACTGAAAATACAGTCAAACCTCAATATCTCAATCTCAAGGGGACTGAGAAAAAAAATGAGAGAAAGCTGAGGATTCAAGATATCGAGCACAAAATATTTAAAGAAAAACATGCTTGGTACTTCTAAATCCCTTCGACACATCCATGGTTCTGAGATAAAGATGTTCAACATATAACAAAGTTCATCTATATATTTTGTTAAAAATAACTTTTTGGGGTCCTTTTTTTTTCTTTCTACATTGTATTAAAATCAGAATACTGTAAAAGCTTTGTTTTTTCCTAAGATTAAAATTTGTTCTAAAGAAATTCATAAATCTATCAAAAGATAAAGATAATTGAACATGGTGATAATCCTTTGAGCATTCCAAAATCTGAGAAAATTATTTTTGTTGATGTTTTCAGTTAATAAGGGTACTTTTCTTTCTACAAATTATTTACTGAAAATGTTGTATTATATTAAAGGTTATGAGAAAAAGAACATGTACATTGTGTAGAATTAAAAATAACAACAACTCAGGACTGAACTCTTTACTAATAACTCTCATTTTTTGTGGTCTATATTTTGATAAGTCAATTGGAGCAACTCGTAATTCACAAAAATACAAAAAAACACTGATATAAGACCGACCACATGCCCCTTTGCTCCAAACAACTTATCATCCTCTACACCACAGAAAACACACAGTTATTATTTATATTTAAATTTTTGATTGGTAATCGAAGTCAATATAAATTGAATAAATATAATTACAAAAATATATATATACATATAATTGAAATTAATCTACTGGGCCTAACCGGGGTATATCCTTCAAGTCTTTTATATTAATCTGTTTTTAAGCCCCAACTTCCATATGTCAGAACGTCACTATTAATGTTATGTAAGGATTCTGCAAATGACTTTATATAATCATATAGCATTATCTGACTGACTTATGAATTGCCCAATCAGTCATGTGATTTGTTGTTATCTATCGTTGGATAGATTTTTTTTTTACTTAAGACATAAATACAGTGAAACTTGTCTAATCTGAATGTTGTGTATTCCAAAATCTTGCCTAATACAATGTAAACTTTAAGTCCCTTCTAGTAAATTCAATTTTTTTAAATGTTGTCTAATCCGGCCAATTTCTATGGAACCAGTGGTGTGTGGATTAGACAAGTTTTACTGTATTAGCCATGATCCTCACAACACCTGTATATCACCTAGATGTCTGCTAGAAACTGTACCTGGAACTGTTAGATATCTTTTCATGGAGAGAGAACCAGTCAACTCGAGTTGCATTCTCGAATGGACAATCCAGACGAGCAGGATCATTCCTCAGTACTGTCAGGGATTGTGTGAACTGGCTCTCGATTAGATGAGGAGTATTTGGGGCTGAAATACAAGACCAAGAGGTCATTTCTGACAAATGGGACTAAGTGACATCATTTACCATTATTTGTGATCATGCACTAAGCTATGACGATGAGGGTATAGCATTACATGTAATTATGTGTATATGACTTTAGACTCGGTAATCGTAACACCTGGATCATAGATATTAACTCATTATAGCATGCCACTGTCACATTTTTGTTTGGTTTCATCATAATATGTATCTAGTGTCTTTGTGGGTATAATGTTCCTTTAACAACTGGGGGTAATGGATCTTCCATAAATATAGGGGAATAGAGAGAAAGCTAGGAATGTTTGTGTGTGTTAAAAAAATCTTATATTTTTTTGTACAGAGAATATGAATCGTTCATGATTTATTTTTATCTTAGCTCCTAAAAAATGAATAATCAGGAAATGAAATTTTCTCAGTTTTTAAAATTCTCTGTACTTTTATGTTTGATCATTAATGTGATGCTATAATATGGATATATGGAGAAACTAAAAGGAACTTTCATCAATAAAAAGAGCAAAATATACATATCACTTCAAAAACATCCAGTAATATATTGCGTATACAATCAATTCATATTTTAATCAATTGAGTAATAGTTTACTAATGCAAAGCAATCATATTTGAATTTCATACATTTAGAAAGTCTTTACTGAATTCATAAAGATCAATATTTTGATAACATTGTAACTGAAATATTAAATGTTAGAAAAATTATCTAGTTCATGGTATAGGTGGCCATCTTAAATTATGGATCATATACATAACACTCAAATTTCCATTCAACAGCTGACTGTCAAAGAAATCGAAAAAGATAAATTAAGCAAACATTTCTGAGTGATGGATATGTCCTGTGATATTTTTTAAAGAAACTTTATCAGATCATTTCATCTGGAGAACACTTTGCTTCCTAAATCAGATGACACGATCACACGACAAGTTAAGATCCAATGTCACGTCGAGTGACGGATAATCTCAGGCCTTTATATCACAGTGTTTTTTAACTGAAAAATGAGCCTTACCTAAAGAGACAAAAATCAGAGAATGACTCTAACAGCTTTAAGATCTGACAAACCAATACGGAATTGGAGAATACCGTACACGCTAAATATTTACTTAGTACATTGGTATTAAAAATATCAGAATAAATTTGGTCAGATGGGGTATTAGGTAGTAGAAAAAATTAACTCTGAAATTACAAAATATTGTCAGTGAACATAGTATCCTGATTTTCTTAATCTCTCTATAAATTTATTTTTTATACCTTTGACGTTCAACAGGAAGTTCTCCGAGCTGTAGCGGGCGCCAGCTGTATTTTCTGCGCGACAGGAATAAATGCCATTGTCCTCTGCTGTTACATTTGTAATGCGTACTTTGGAGCCTTTGTCCAAAATCTTAATTCTGTTCTTGTTAAACAATCTGAAATAATGAACAATGCCATGTACTATTTTGTTAATGTCAAAAACTCTCTAGACTCCCATTAAGTCTAATATATGTCATAGCATAAAATTTTACTGGAACATCTCGAAAAAAAAATGACTTCTTCGCTATTTAGTAGTGAAAAAGTACAGATGCAACTCTTTTAACACATACCAATCTTTGAGAACATTATTTTGTTCAATTAAAGATCATTTTTCACACCAACATTTGTTCCACATTTTTACAAGACACACTATTTTTTTAAGCTTCTTTCAGACCTCACCTGATTTTCTATCTTTGACTGTTGGTGCCATAATTTACAATATTGTCATTTTGACTAGACTTACCCATTACTCAGACTTAACAAGCCTCATTCTCACTCTGTATCTTGTAATGTTGACATCTGCATTATTAACTGTCTTACATCATACACATTCTTATTCTTTGTATTTTCAAAAAAGAAACTAAGGAATCAAATTAATTAATGGCTGCTGGCATTGAAAGGGGCACCTAGTTTCATTTCTTAAAAGTTTTGAAAGTTAAAATTTCCAATGCAAAATCATATGAGAAATGTATGATGTATGATTCATGATCAGTTTCACATGAACTTTTTGGTCAAAGATAAGGTTAATTTGTGAAACTTTACCTTATTTTATCATAGAGCAAAAACTGCACACACATTTAAAGTTCTTGAATCCAACTAATTAGATTTCAAACCTTTGGAATGACCAGAAAGGTTTGTGATATGGTAATGTAATAACAGGTGGCTTTGACTTAATAATTGAGATTTTATGGTGAATATTCCAGGGTGTTTACAAATCCAGCTACCTGTATGGGTTCAATACCCTGTGCTTCTGAAAACACTGTCTTACAAGACACATTTTAACACAAATATTTGTAGTTAATCTCATTATTTTGACATTGTGTGCCTGTATACCTCAGAAATACTGTTGCTGCTCAGAAACAATTCAACCTGAGCAAGAAAAATATCTTTCTGATGATTCAAAGTAAGAAGTCAATTCATTTCTCCCAAGCATTATCAAAATAATTCAAAAGCTAAAATAAGGTGCCAAGAAATGACATCTGTGTGTGCTCTGAACAGCTACAGCAGCAGAGAGGGAAATTCCTACAAAGTTTTATCCCCCCTTCACCTATTATTTTTCATCCTATTGTCTGTTGTTGAGAATTCTAGTTCACAATTCACAGATCTTGTTTTTTTCCCCCCAAACTACATTTCCTGAGACTATAAGATGTTGCTGCAAGCGTTGCACTTTTTACCCATTGCTGACAAAAAGCACGTTTTGATTACAGGCTGTGGCCTATTGAAATTTGACATTATTAAATGGCAATTAGATGCCTGTGTTGCATCAGTCTTGTTATTGTAAGCTACAGAAGGTGGCCCTGTTGTAAACAGTTTACATGCACTCTGACTGCTGTCTGCCAACCAAAATCTATCAGCATCCTTAACTTCCACAAGCACGACAGGGACTGCAATCGGACTCCAATAAACTGTTGTTCAATTCTTTGTATATAATGCTTTCATTTATAATTTTCAGTCCTTCAGTATTTTCATTTATATTTTTTCAAAGATAGTATGACCAAAAAAGAATGGCACTTCTACGCATCAATGTTTTAAGTAAATGATCCGTGTCTTTGTTGAGATTAACTTCATGTTGTGCTTAGAGATGCAAGAAATATTTTCTATGACATATCCTGAAATGTTTTATCTTGAACAGCAACTCCGATTCTCATTTTTCTACTGGGATATTTTTAGAAATGGGTTCTTGGAAAGGAAAACATGTAGCATGTGTTGACTGATGACCATTTGAAAGTGTTTTCCACTGAACAAAACCAATCATGCAATGAGATGTACAGGCTGTAGGTTTTCTGAATGCAGCAGTTGTTTGGCATTCATTACATGTGTTAAAGTATTCTAGTGTGTCTATGTTGTAGTGTAAACATTCAAAGAAACATTTTTGTTGTCTTGTTTATAAATAAAGGCATGTTTTCTCTTTTGTGCACAATAAAGGAGTGGGAAATGCAGATGTTCTATGGCAGTATGAGTAGGGCAAGTCAGCAATTCAGTGAAAAAACAAAAGCAGGAAAATGAGAATTAAACTGAAGCTGTCAATTCCACACAACTAAGGGCAATCCGGGGAGTAGAGAAGGCTTAAAACAATCCTATTACAGCTTTATTGTCATTCACCAAGCTTAATTACTTAAAAAAATCCATACTAGTTAAATCAGTCCTCAATCACTTTTCTTACAAATTTAGGAGAAATATTGAAGAATTATGCAGCTGTACTCTCCTTAACTCCTCATCAAAAGTTTGTATGTTCTTGACTAAGGCATCATTATAGAATCTTATGTCTCTAATGTGACAGAAAAATAAACTTCTCTGATTTTCTTTTTAAAGAGTTGATCATCATTAGAGGTCACAGATAAGTTGTTTAAAATTGCAGGTATTCAACTTTCAAAGATCACCTGCCTAATAACAGAAAGCAGAGTAAGAATTTGACATAGAACAACAAATTCTGGGAGACTTCCCAAGTGGAAGCCATGCTGGCCCTTCCTGTGACTTGAATTAATACATTGTACTGAGGTATTTTGTACATTAGTTCCTGGCAAATGAATCAAGGAATGCATAGCTGAAAACAGGGGCCACTAATTCAAAACCTGAGTAAAGTTTATTTTCTTTGCAATGTAATGTAATCAAGGAATTTCCTTTGCCTAAAGAGACATGGATAGAATCCAACCAGCTGTTCCCTTACAGAAAGGGTAGATATCAAATTGTAATCACCAACTCCCAGTCAAAGGAAGAGGAACCAAGAAATGTTACATAAATATATATTTTTGCGCAAAATTGCAACTATTCAATAATTGTTATATAGTTTTATTGACTCTTCTATTTCTATAGCGTAGAGGCTAAATGATTCTAACGCTGCATTTATAATGTCATGTACTTGAATCCATTCAAATGCTGTCAACATTCTAACATCAATAATGCTAAATATTCAAAGTCAATTTTCAATGGCATAATTTCATTATCTATTGATATGAAAAAATTGGCTTAACATTCCAGCATCTAATCCATCTCATCATTTGCCCACAAAATAATTCTGATGAATTGTATGAATTGACTGCTTCAGAACCTTAACTAATTTCCTAATGGAAGTGAAGCAGAATTTTCATTACTTTCCATTACCCATGTTTACTCCTCCAATAGCCCAAGCAGAAAAGCCAGACATCATTGTTAGTTTAAGTTAAAATGAAAATTGGAAATACAGATGTTGAAAATTTATCTTAAGGTAGAGTGGAGGTGCAGTGATTGACACTGTTATAGTTCTCTAACAGGATCATTTTACTTTGATGTGTTAGACATGGAGATGTTTAGGCATTATAGACGCATCATTTCCTTCCCTCTTGCAGGTTCTCACCTTATTAATTTTTTCATCAGGGAGGCTTAAACGTTTGATAGGCATGCTTCATTTGAGACTATCGTTTGAATTTTACAATAATAATCATCTTAGGCTTAGAAGACCAGCACATCAAACACTGCCTTACTACAGGCCCGCATTCCCTGTGAGTCACAGGTAAACTGCATCCTGGGAATGAACGGATCCTTCATACATGTCACGGCTTAATTCAGTATTTTTAAGTCAACACTTTCTCAGCAGATAGACAAACAAATAATTTGCCAAGAAAAAAAGTTTCATGAAAATAGAGATGACGTGAAAAACCTTATAAAAATAAACGTCAAGAGGTTAACAAGTTTAAAGCTGCATGATCGTCATGTTAAAAGCAAATGCCGGAATTTTCTTTAAGAAATCTTGCTGGTGAATTGCTGAGTGATAGCATTTGACATTTTCAGAGGTTGGGTAATTTGTGTAATTGCACAATTCTTGCAAGAAGTCAGCGTAGCCTGTAGGTATGAATTTGTATGTACATCCAGAAATTTTGATGATTTTAAAGCATAGACTCTCTTCGTCAAGCACTTGGGCTCTATGTCAGGTTTAGAGGTTTTTGATTGAGCTCTTGTGTTTTTGCATCATTCATTTACTATATACACTGCATCATATTCCTATAAACAAATAGTGAATGACAGAAGCTAGGGACTTTAATTAACACTGAAAACCCTCCTATGTACCTACTGTAATTATGATGACTTGCGTGGGGAATAAAAACAGACAAGATGGATCAAATAAGGATTAAGAAAATTTGAAAATTAAACTGTGCTCAATAAATCACTGAAGTTACATATCTCAAAAATCCCAAAAAGACATAATTTTAAAGATTTTTAACAATTTTCCCTCCTATACTCTCTATAATAAAAGTTCCAGTGATTTTTTTTAATTACCATTATTATTATTTTCAGAGTTTTATCAAATTATGACATCACTTTATTAACACAAACTAAATCCTTTTTTTTCTGTCTGCATTTTTTCTTTTGCACCAGAAATCATTTTTACAATGTTTGGGTTATCTCTTCAGTCTGCTGCTGCCTTTGCATGCAGTGGACGTTTGTCAAAATACAAGTAATTTTAACAGCTGGAATAATGGTAGCATGGCAAGGTGTTAAAACATCATTCTACAAACAACCCACTGTCATATAAAAACAGCCTACTGCAGAGATTAATATTTTGAAAATAAACTGTAGTAACATGTAGAAAAAATATTTGGCTCTAATTGCATTTTAGTTGGCATTTTTCTAAGGGCAGTACCTTAACATTTCTCTGGCTATGCAGAAAAATCATATTTGCTTGGCATCTTGAATTAAGCACAAGCTGTAGTCTAAGCAATATGCTTTTTAGGACTAACAAATTCCCTCATTTTTCATTTTAAGGATATAGAGGATATTTAATGCTGTGTATTGGATATGGAATTTATTTCGAAAGTGGGACAGGATTTCTTTTATATTTTCACGAGTGTGAAGCACAAGTAAAAATATTTTTAAAAAATCCTGTCTCATGAGTGAAATAAATTCGACATTAAACTACAAAACATTGAATTTTCTGTTTATTACATTTTCTTTGATTTTCCTTTATCTCTGTCTTTTCGTAACACAGTGTCATAGGCTGTGACATCATAGTTGAGCAGTTGAGACAATCATAGCTTAACGATTGTGAGATTGAAAACATTGTAAACATGAATTTCAACAACAGTCATTTTTGAAAAAAAAAATTTGGCAGTTTTAGTCCTGTCAGGATGGTTTATTTACTCTCTCTGCAACAGGCCAGGGAGTAATTTTATACAACTCTTCATGAAGGGAAGGAAAATCAAGAATTTTACCACATTTCTGATACTCTTTCAAACTTTAAAGACAAAATTTATTCAATAAATAAATTACAGTATTTTACTGTTGATAATGTAATAAATTGATATTTCCCAGTCTTAAATAGGCATGGATTCAGGCACTGGGGCTTTCCTGACATCCCCAGCCCCCTCCCCCAAAAAATTCAGATCTAGTTTTCACTGTCTTATACTGATAAGGTAAAGTTAAAGGTAAAATTGCAGTCATTTATACCGTATGTCAAAATAAGGTTTACTAATTGCTGTTTCTCAAGACTTTACTTGGGTTTTGCCCCCTGGCCCTTCTTTTCCCCCTCCTCCGTCCCTGACACTGCCCTGACCTGCTGAGGACCTCAGTGTTACCCAAACCCCACAGTGCCCTCACAATCTTATACTGACCCCTCTAATGCCAAATCCTGGATGTGTGCCTGTTAAAGAATTACTGGAAATTAATATTGAATTCAAATCCTGTTCAGTTAAAAGCACTGACTTTTTCCAATATAAGGATATTTTGTAGATTTTTAACTTGCTGCACAGATCATATGATTAATTTTAAAATATGATTACTTTGCTTGTTTATGAAACATGTAATCAAGCCTTATAAAATCTTTTCTAACAGATGGTAGTTTCTTTTGATCTTGTCAGAGGCAGTATATTTAAAAATTTTGAAAAACAAAGAGGAATTCAAACCTGAACCTCTACTGACGTCATTGACACTATATAACACATAACATACTGAGTGATTTCATCCAAATGTGGCTTAATTTTCAAATCCACTTCAGATGTTGGAGATTTTTGCTGCTTTTGACACTTAAAGATTACTGTTACATGAATCTTAAAATTAACATTATAAATAAAGGAAGATAATGCATATCTAAATTCTGATCTATGGTAAATGTAAATTATGTAAACACAGTCTTTTTAATCAAAATTGTATGAAAAAAAGACACCTATCATCATTGTCATACTCAAATTGAAATTCACTTTCAATAATTACTGCACATTCCTAGCTATATGTGAGCAATGAATTATTGCATAATTTCAAGAGAAGCACCAATTTCGAAAATAAAATTATTCGCTTTTATTGTTATATTGCTGAAATATATGCATGCAAAAACTTGTGAACAACAGTGCTCTCACAAATTCATGTTCTCACTATTTGACATCAATTAGCCATTCCACAATATTAAGTACTCACATAAAATAAGGAATCACATTACCTTAAAATGTTTATAATAGAATGTTAAAATTCCTTTATCATAATTTTAAATCCAAATGACATCTTCTTTTAGTGCTACCAAATGAGCTACAGCGGGCAGGTTAAAGTGTCTGCCTGACTGGGATTCAAACCCAGGACTTCCTGATAACCATTAAGTGCTGACCTACCAAATCCCTGTTATAGAACATTATATCAATTTTCAGTGATCACTAACTTGAACCTGAATGTAATGTATGGTATTATCATGTTGTAAATTTTGAATTTACTAAGGGTAGGTAAATCCAAACTTACCTCCCCGTAGTAAATTCAAAATTTACATGATAGTATCATTGTGGTACCAACAGTAACTTAGTCTAACCTGATAGTATTATCCCAGTTGTTACTTAGTCCAACCAGAATGTTTTGTGTAGTAACAGCAGTTACTTATAGAGTCTACCCTGAATGCACTGTATGTTACTTAGACTAACCTGAATGTGTTTTTCTGTACCAATGGCCATTTAGTCTAACCTGAATTGGTAGTACTAGTGGTCACTTAGTATATCGACCCTTTTTGGGTACAACTGGGAATTTCGTAGTGAAAAAAGTGGCAAAACTTGGAAGTACTGATGGCATATTTTAGAATAAGACTGAAAGATTGTAGGCTTATCCTATTCAAATCTCTATAACTATAATCTAAAATTCAATGTTGTGGATAAAGAGCACTGAAAAATTCAGTCTATTTGTCAACTCATTTGGGAATTATACCTTAATTGGAGGGAAAAAGAGTCAGTTTTGATTTTGGACAGAGTCCTTTTTTTACCATACCTACATGCAATGCTCAGTCTTGAACATGGTACCAGTTGTTACTTAATCTACACTGAAGGCATTGTGGTGTAGTGGTTACTATTCTAACCTGAAAGTGTTGTGGTACCAATCAAACAGCAGCTCTGGGTTTCCAGTTATCTGACACTTTAGGAGAACCTCTGAATTCAGGACCAACTCCTTCGGCTTTGGTCGCTTCAATTCCACTTTGGCAGTTTTATCTATCCCTAAAAGAGAATATAAAAAGAGCAATTTTATATTATGTATTCATTAAGGGCAATTGTATCATTTCATTTTTTTTTTCAATTTAGAAATAACCATGTACATGGAAAATAGTGCCAAGATTATTACTCTGTACAATGAAATATGTTGATATTTAATGGTACTGTATGTGGGGAGAACATAGCAGTAACAAAACTTTATTAGTGAAATGGCATTAATTTGCCTATGTCACACAAAATTCTAATCAACTTCCTTTCATCACTGGCAATCAGTGTCAGAAATACTTGCTCACTTCGATACAGAATGCAAACTGAAATATTAAATTGATGTGAATAACTTCACTTCTTTTAATCCATGCCTAGAAAATGGCTGGTACCTGCATATCTTTCCATTTTTTTTAATTCTAAGTTAAAAAAAATTACAAGAAATAAATTTTTATTATTTTTTAGAAAGATGCAAGCACTTTTCCAACAAAGTTCAAATACTCTTGTTAGAAAGGTGAGATGCATTTAATACTGCACTGAATGAAGCTCCAAGACATCATGGCTATATTGCACTGAGTGCATCATACATTATATTTTGGATTGAATTTGCTAATTAGAGGTTGCTAGTCCTGAAGACAGGTGAGCACGCCTGCAGTCAGATCTTAAGTACACAGGAATGCTGTAATTGGGGGGATTTCATAAAGTGCTGCCCTAAGAGCTCAAACTGCCCCACTCATCATAAATATCATTTACTCTACATCACTATTTTCAGCAGCCTTAGTGACAGGAAAGGAAATGCTGGAGGCATCTGATGCACTGCCACACTGCCAGAGGGTGGGAAGCCTGTACTATACAGAAAATTGTCAGACGAAGAACTGTAACAAACAAGGGACAATGTCTTCAGGGGGGAAAACTTCACTGACAATAGCTCCTCAGTATGTACCAGATGAGGAAGTAAAAAATTTCAAAAAATAGTTGTTTTTCTGAACATAATATGCATAATTCCTCCCAGCTCTTTGAATGACTACCCTATCTATGTTTTGAAAGATGTCACCTAATCTCTACGAACTAATTTTTTTGTGACAGCTGACTTTTAATTCCCTTTCTTAGGCATATGCACCTAAGATGCATTGATATTGGGAACTTTTAGTAACCCTACATTATACCATTTTACATTTTTTGGTCACCTTGGACCATAATATCAATAAATTATTTGTTTTTGTCACATAACACCTTTCATAATCAGAACACAATTCATAATTAAAGAGTTCTTGAGATTTCTTATTTCAACACTTGACAACTACTTCGACCTTACTACCAAAGCTTTAAAAAGTCAAAGAATAGTTTGTGCAGAGGGTTGTTGCTAAGTTTCTAGTCCCTCTGTGTTATCTGCTTCCATTAACATTTTTGATGGCACACTGCAAACATCCAGGTGTAAGAACATGTACCAATTGCTGTGCAAATTTGACACAAACCTCACGAGCAAGACTTTCCAATCGTAAACATACCCTTGAAAACTATTACCAAACCATGGAAATTCTACAACTGTGAAGAAAAGTGGACAAAAGCACACCTTGAAAACTATCTATTATTGAGAAATGTGGTTGTTTTAAGTGACAAGGATACAAAAAGACATTTAAAATGTAGAAGATTCCCAAAGTCCAATGTGTCAAATCAAAACAAGACAGTCACATGACCAGTAAAAACATGACCACTTAATCCTTCTTTAACATTTAAAACTATGGGAGGAGAGAAAAGTATTTGCACTTTCAGAATCAAAATATGTATTTAGTAAAAGGAAAAGAAATTGCATCCAAAGGGGAAAAACATTAATGACGTCAAAGTTGTGTTCTTTCATAACAAAGTTTAGTGTGCAAAGTTTAGTGTACATGTTGGATTTACACACATATACATACACAATTTAAAGTCAACAGTAAAAAACCTTGAGAGAAAAATTGGCTATAAAAGGGATATTAGGTCTCAAACATGTCCCTGAGGTTTCCGCTGGGAAGTTACTATTCTTATATCAAAGGAAATTAAAGTCTCAGTGGAGCTTGCAGAATATGGTAATTATTGGATGGTTCACATGTCCCTAGAAAACAGGCAAGTCTAATAAATCTGCTCCTCAGACAAGCACAAAAACAATAATCATCATAAAAATGTATTATGAGAAATAATATTTCCTGGACTAATAATACTGAGCATTATATCAGTGGCAATCACCACTACGGCCCACTGGTAACCTTTCTGGAGTTTTTTAAAGTGAAAATCACTAGAGATCTGTTTGAAATAATAACCTCTGGAATTTAATGCAATGATCTTTGAAATCATGCTGAAGAAATTTCTGTTTCTGAATCAGTCAAAACTACACTCATATTCTGTACTTAGTATAAAATGGTGATGTCTGATACAGAGCAGCCTGACATCCTCATAAGGTAGTGTTGTTAGAATTTTAAAATTCAATGCAATATTTTACAGAATTTTGAATTTATCATGGCTGCCCCATTAGCTGTCATATTTTTGTCCTCTGCCATGCTAATGGTCCATTGCTTTCCACTTCATGTTACCTACATACTACACCTTAAATTAATGTTGACAATAAGGCCCATTATAGGTCACTGTTAAGTGTTCCTGATGGAGCATCGTATGCGAGAATTCTGACACCACTTTTTAAAGTTTTTTAATGAGCAGGAAAATCTCATTTGCATTAATTACAGAACTCATTATACACATACCTTGTTTCACATTAATGAATTATAGTGTAGGCAACAGAATTAACATTTGCTAATGCATGTGCAGAGAAGATTAATGATGCAAAAGGAGGTGTCATAAAACTCAAAATTCTCATGGTGGGCAACATTCTGTCTTTAATCTCCCTGTGGAGCAACAGATAAACAGATGGGGGTTCCACCTTTCTTGTTTGTTCACAGTGACATATTTGGTTCAGAAGTTGCCCTACATCAGGATTCAATGCCATGACAACCTAAGAGCTGTAGGAAGTCCCCAGGACAACCTCCCCCCTCCTTTATCTCGCCAAGTCATGACATAGAGGCTGCTCTGCTTAGTTTTTGTTTCTGGCAGGTGCTAGTCTAACAGACAGAAGTCAAATCACTTGACCCCCAGAATGGCATGTTTACTCAGCTACAGCCAAACCTTTTTATATCTGCTCTACGGATTTTGCCAAGAATGCATGGAAAAAGGTATTCAAAGTTTGACCACCTTCTATATGAAGTTGATTTTAGAAAAAAAAAATGTGTAAAATGATTTTTCACAGCTGCTCTAGCGATGTTTTACAACCCTAAACTAAAGAAATGAGTAATGATTAACAATCTTATTTGTATTCCCTGTCCTACAGCTGAATCTATTTCTCCAGTCGAATTTCATGGAATGCTTCAGGGGAAAACAACAGATATTTTAACTAGTGAAGAAGACCTCGTAGTAATAGGGAACTGTTGAACAACATGCTGCATACTTTTGTAAATGAATCCTTTTTTTCTAAATCAACAAGCTTAGATTTTCACATCTGTAAACTGGGAGGTAAAAGTTGTGGATGTAGACTTTGAATTCAGGGTGGCACTATCAAATATATTGCTGATGATCAGCAGATCTTACTCAGAAGTCATGTATTTTTTCCTGATATCTAGATACAGAGGCAGAAACAACCTGTGACACTTCAGATACAACCAAAGGTTTTCATTAATAGCTATATGGTGTACTGGCAGACACATTGAACTTATCCATCAGCATATCTTAAAGAACCTGGGGCAACTACATTCTCCCTTCAGATTCAGAGATTTTTTTTTTGGACATAGCGTATTATATTTGAAGGAAAATGGGTGTAATGATAGGGTTTGTACATTAGCTGATCCTTACAAGACCAGAGACAAAAGACAGAGAACAATGTCCAGGGTGATCCCCCCTAACATGGCCCCATCCATCATCCGTAACACAAACTGTTCAGTGGACCAGTGTGGATTAAATCCCTCTCCTGTTCACACAAACAACCAACCACTCTGTCAACTAAAGGTATCCGGTTTCAAGTTAATGCCACTTTTTTTTTTTAAGCATTTGGTGTTTATTTATTTCTAATCAAAATATTTACTTTCTTCAGCCACTGTTAAAGCTTCTGCCTAATTTCAGCATTCAAATTTGGTTATAAAAACTTAACTTCCCTTACCTCTGGCTAAAGTTAACCAATTAGGTATAAGATGGATGAATTAAAACATATTTAATGAACTTTGTACACTTAAGTCTTAACTCACAATAGGATTTTTAACTACTAGCTAACCAGACCAAATACAGATAAAAAAATCTGATTTCCTCTGATGAGGCAGAAATGTCAAGTATAACAGACCAGGGATAATGGTTAGAAGTCTGACTAGCTCCATTTTGTCTTGTTTTCCATCAGCTACTTTAGTTTAGTAGGCAGACATTTACAAGTGTTTAATGGAAATAAATGTTTGACAATGCTGAAAAATACCACAAAATCTAATAATGAATGTGACAATAGGAGATATAAAGAATACCCATGATGCTCTTCATCTGAAGAAGTGGGAACAATTTTGTCGCAAATCATGGCTGTATGGGTTATGAAGTATGGAATTTCAGTGATTTCAATGGTGCCTTTTATTTAAAAACATTACCAACCTCAACCTGTCAGATTCTCAAAGACTCACAAATCTATGATTGATTTTTCTGAAGTAGATGCCTTTATTTACAAAGTGCATGTATTATTGCAGCACCACAACTGCATCCGCTGCTTTAATTAAGGGATATTATCAAATTTTATAGCTCTTAAGAGATGAGCACTTCTTAAAGATAAAATTTGCCAATTAAAAGCAGGGCAAGCATTATTTCGCTCCTTTATCAGTCAGATACAAACTCCAATGTAGGAATTGAACATCTGCCACAGAAAATTGAATCTGAACACCAATGTTAACACAGATCATCAATAAATATATCTATGGGCCATCTTTTGTCTTCATTGATTGACACCAAGTAAATAAATCATTTGTTGTCATAAAAGAAATGAAGACACATCGTCACTTTTAAATAATGATTTTTTTTTTATGACCAAAAAAAAACAACAAACAAACAAACTTTTTTTTTCAATATTTTCTGTCAATAATCATATAAACTTTTTATTCTTATTTTGCATTTTTATATCTTCATGTTTATTTAAATCTTTCTAAAAAATACAGTTCAAGCAAATTCAAAGAATTGTGGTCCCCATCTCTCAGTGTCTTAGTGGATGGGATGCAATTATTCATGGCATATTGTTAACTGTCTTTTCTGTGTGTTCTGTCTTGTCTTTCCATCATACAAAAAAGATTTAGAATATTATTATAAGTTATGGTGAAGGTTAAAGTTTTTTAAAAATTGAATCAAACAATCATTAGGTCAAATATCATACTGGGTAATACAATCCAAAAGGTCTTGTTAAAAGTAATGCACATGTGAAAAAATATGAAAGCCCCATCTCTTCTGAAGCAAAAGTTACAGTCAAATTTAAAATTTTTGATAAGTAGGTCAAACTTCTAGGTCAAGGTCATGAAGTCAAAAATGATACTTTTTCTGAAAGGTGTTGTCACAGGTAATGTACAGGTCAAATATGAAAGCCCAATCTTCTCTAATTCAGAAGTTATCACCAATGTTAAAAATTTTGAAAAGTACTGCAGGTTAAACTTTAAGGATAAGGTCATGAGACATACACTGTAATACATTCAGAAAGGTTTTGCAAGAGGTAATGCACTAGTCAAATACAAATTTCTTATCTCTCTCATTCTCTCATCACCAATGTTAAAATTTTTTTTAAGAGGTCAAATTTCATATTGAAGACAGAGGGTTAAAAATCATAAAAAAAAATTTCTACAGATCTTGTCACATGTAATGGGCATGTCAAATATGAACACCCTATTTTCTCTCATTTAAAAGTTATTACAAACATTAAAATTTCTGAAAAGGTTAAGGTCAAGGTCATGGGGTCAAAAATCATAGCAAGTTTAGGAAGGTCTTGTCACAAGTATTGCACATTATGCACATGTCAAATATGAATGCCCTATCTTCTCTTATTTAAAAGTTAGACCAAGCCTAAAGCTTAGTGACATGCAATGTGTGACTGAAGAATGAGATTTAGTGTCCCCTCATTTTTGCAAAAGCAAGGGGACAATAGTATGGCAAAATATTCATAAACTTGTTATTGTTATGACTTTGCGAAGAGGATGGTTCCAAAAATATGCATTTGAAATATTTTGGCTAACTATGAGGTCATACATATACTAAAAGTTTTATTTTTTCCTGAATTTTAAGTGAACATGCATTCTATTTCATCTGACCATTAAATAAAAATTAGACCTCCTCTCTCAAATGAGATCAGACAGCTACTATCCATTAGCTGGTTCTACAAGACTACACTTCTGTTCATTTCCAGCTGATCTTGCTATAGGTTCCTGTAAAAACATTTACAAAATGTAGCAGTTTACTGCTTGGTAAAGTTTAGGTACCCCCTCTCTCCCTCCCTTTCTCTGATGAGTAAAACACATCATTTGTCTCCTGTCTAGAAGTTTCATTATCCTTTACCACAGAAACTTCAGGTTTCATTTGTGTTTCACGTTAAATGACACAAACATGACACATTTGAAAATAATTAATACTGCATTATGTTAAAATTTAAACAAATTCTAAAGTTAAATAGCATTTGCATAAAATAACTATTCCTCATAATTCTGCCAGAATAATTTCAAATTAGTATTCTTATTCAACTCTTTTAAATACTATTAAGTGTGCAGTGGAATTATGTAATAATTCACAGGTATCGGATGTTGACTCCCAATAGTCATAACAAAATCTCAACTTTTTTTCTGGAAGTTCTATAGAATTTGTAGACAGTACATTGACATTATCATGAATATGCCATAGCAGTCTCTCAACAACAGAAAAATATTTGGCCTCAACCACCAAACATGGTTTTCAAATTTTGACAATAACCAATAGTAAATTAGGGGGGAAATCCAAATTTTAATGATTTCAAAAAAATTATGGCACTTGCCTATATAAAGGAAAATCAATAATGCTACCCCTTCTATCAGCTACATTTATGAATATATTGAAAAAATTTCCAATAAAATACATTTCACACTGGGTTAAATAATCAATTACTTTCCACAATATTAAATAAACAAGATACAGACTTCTCAGTGCAGATCTGGGGTCATCAATTCTCTCATGCAAAATTACATAAAGATTTCTTCTGTGTTTCCTGCACCCACATGCAAGTTTTTAAAATGTGCTTGATATAGATTTATAAAGGGTGCACATTGTTGAAGAGGTCTATGGTAATTGAGGGACATTTTCTCATAAGAACCAGTCAATTAGTCTGGGGTATTAGTGCAAAGAATTAAGACAAATGGAAAACTAGAAAGTAAACCTGTGTGAATATGGATATTTTATCAAAATGAAGTACTAAATATTGATTGCCAATGAATTGACTTGTGTACATTAAATTACTGCTGAGTATCTCATATGAATAAAAGAAAATCCTTACCAAAAAAAAAAAAAAAAAAAAAAATTACAATAAAACATAAATTCATACTAAAAAATTAAATTTCCCCCTGAATGAAGACACAGACTGTGTAACTGAAATATAGCTAGTCCAGAAGTAAAACATCAGTAACTATTTCAGCATTTGCACTTTCTATGCTTCTCTTCACCTCAGGTTTCAATATTCAAGCATTATTTAGCCGGATCTGGACAATATCTGTTATCTGGGAGAAGGTTCAGGAACTCTATAGAACAAGGTTACTGTGGGGTCGACCTCTCATCTAAATTCTAGATTCTGTCTTATAAGTTTCATTCATCTTCAAATTAATGCCAACTTCCTTTGATTAAAAAAGAATTTGATCTCAAAACAATCGTACATTGTCATTAAGAGAATCCAGGAGCACGCTTTTTTAGTGGAAAATTCCCATTGAGAAAATATGCAAAACTGCGCATTCTTTACATTTTGAAATTTTGTTGCTCTTCTAGCTGTGTTTTGATTTTCTTTCCTTTTCTGTTTTGTAATGACTTGTATATGAAAAAAATGTCCAATGAACTTTATCATGACATTGCATTTAAATCTGCTTCCATATCAATAATATAATGATCCTCAACAATTTAATGCAACACAATGATATGTCCTTAACCCAAAACCAGCAAAATTACCCATAGCTTATACTATGTAACTAGAACTTGTATTAAATATTCCAATAAAAGACAATTTTCTACTGCCATGATCTCTTTAAATGAAGCAAAATTGACCATAAAAGGATCTGATATATGATATGGCTCTTATATTCCTCAAAGAGTCTGTCACATGATGAAAAGGTTCAGTCACAAACAGTTTAACAAACTGTCCATCAAGATTAGGTCTTTTACTATTAAGAAAATAATAATAAAAAGTTAAACACATATAAATGAAGAAAAATGACATAACGTTGAATTGTATGCATTTTAATTCTTATATCAGTAAAGGATCTCATTGTTACTTTCCTGGGGAGTCCTGTCCAAACTATAGAAGAAATCACCTTGAGGATCTCCCTCACAGAATTTTCACAGGCAATTTTTTTGTGGTTGTCAAATGCTACATTAAGTCCATAAAGAGGACATGGATTGTAAGTCTATTAAGTGTTGTCAGCTAGAAGATGATAGATGAATATGTATTATCTAGGTGCAAAAGTCTTACACAAACTCCACTGCCTCACACCAAGGGTCTGATAGTCAAGGTCAAAGTGATGGCTTTTAGAAAGAAAAACTGGTTAAAAGCACAATTAATTTTCCCTTCATTTTTGAAAAACATCTGGTAAAAAAAAGTTTTCATCATTATTTTTAAATAAGCTATTCCTTGGAATAAGCAGAAGTGAGTGAAAGCCTGAATTAATAGTGATTTTTGCACCCAAGGAATTTTCCAGTTTGGTTTTCTTATTAGAACATGGCCATGTTTCTACTCAGTAGGCAGATCTCCGTGAAATTTTGCTGGGATATCAAAAAATAAATTACACCGTCCGTTTACCATGAATTGTTCAGAGGCACAGGTCAGGAGGGTGCAAATTTTGATCCCCCAGGTTTTTATCCTCTCCAGCCCACCAGAAATTTACTTCAAATTCAAAAATATGTCAGAAAAATAATTAGGCAAAGAGATAAGGTGTATCCAAAATCGAAGGTCATTCATAAGATCTTGAAAGCATGGAAGGCTCTTTTTTGACTGTTCATTCAGGGTTAGTCAATCTGATTAAAATCTGAAGTCTATAAATCCCTAGCCTTATCTTCTGATCAGCTGGATGACAGATCTGCTTATTTTTTGTATTGATACCCAGTTACCAGATTTCATGTTTGTGGACAAATAAGTTTTCAAATGCCAATCCTGGAGTGTCAATTATTTAAGAAATAAAAAATTAGGTTTTAATTGCTACACATCTGCAGAGATTAGATAAAGTCTATCTTTGTCATCAGTACAATAAATATGTTCTTATTTGCCAAAAATATGCACATGTACCGGTACATTGTATTCCTTCAGGTTAATCTGGAACTTATTTTGTATATGGGCCAGTCAGTGCATTTACTGTAGTTTTTTTTTTCTCAGTAGCTAAAACTGATTGAGCTAATAGAACACTTGCAAAAAGAGATGTTTAAGACAGTAAAAACTGATATTATGTTTCCTGGCATAACCCTGTACAAATGTTGGTATAATGGTATGGGGTAATCAGTTAATTCTAATGACTTTCATGTGTAAACAGTTGACAAGAGAGGGGTTCTCCTTGACTGCCACAGAGTGACACAGTGGTTACAAGTGGCAATTTAAAAAGTTACCCAACACCCTTCTTCAATCCTATCCCCTTCATTCATTAATGTCTCTAATTCCTTTGATATGGCATTTCCAGTTGGTGTGCTTTTTGGACCTTTTGTTCCTTATTCCTCAGTTTACAGTCACAGTATCAAAAGATTACTGGATGAAAATAATCCAAAAGTTTAATCTCTTTTTATATTTCTTTTAATCTACAGAGGCCATCATTAAAAACTTTTTCGTTTGATGTACTTCAACCCACATTTTTCAAGGTGGGTTGGTAGTCTGTATTTTTTTTTTTTAAATTACTCAACACATTGATAATCAACATTAAAATCATTTAAAGTTATTGATATTTTCATTGCAATATATATGCTGAAAGGAAAAAGAAATGCAGGGAAGCAAAATATGCAAAAAATTTTTGACTGCATGGCCAAATACTGTATGTGTACTTAACATAGCAGGCTTCATATTTTAGAGGCTTTGGCATGGACAATTATTCATGAATACCACTAATAAATGATTTAGAACGCGTTAGTGTGTAGCGCTAATTCATAAATACACCAATAACTCAATACCCAGTGATTGCACTAAATTTTGAATACACCAATTTATTACACATACAGTATTATGAAAACTGGTCAGAGGGGTATCTTGGTTACTGTGCACTAAAATTGGTGTTCAGAATTACAGTACTTAACCGTGAAATGTATGATGTCATGTAGGGAAAGTGGTCAAAAGCCACATACACCTGATGACAGGTTTGTCAACACATCCTCTAACACTACTCGAGGTATACACATCATTTTCAGATTTTATAGACAATTTAGAATTACTTGCAATCATGATAAGGTGGACAGAAATTCCATAGGGTTTAGCTATTGCATTGCCTAAGTGAAGAAAAAGGCAGTAAAGGTTACTGTGCAGTTTGTTGTGAAGTTTTCCACCACAGAACATCTACCGGGTATCTGTTGTCAGAGAGAAACTGAAAGGCCAACCAATCATGAAGATGATGTTGATGCTTAACAGGCAGCCACATTAAGACTGGGCTATTCATCCTGCCACTGGTGTAATCGCCACCTCAATACCACTAAAACTTCTATTAATACAGTAGGCAAACATAATCATTACATTCACCCAAAAACTGAAAGAAACCCATTGCACACCTATTCTCACATAATCCGTCCACATGCAGCCTAACTTTCATTAAAAAAATAAAGTCATTATTTGGGGGAGAAGTCGATGTTTTTTAGCAAACAAAACATGGGAGAATTATTTTTCAAAATATCAGAACTCAACCATGCATGATGACAAAAATATTCAATATGCAATATAGGTAGTGTATTTACCTTCGTAATTTACGTTATTATCTTACATCGAAATGAACCCGTCAAAAATCATTTTATTGTCAAAATGAATATTCAGTTTCACTTGGATTTTTTTAGCACTATGTCTGTACTAATAAAAATACTTCGAAAATTTTGTTTTTTGCCAGTGTTTTTTCTCTTAATTTGTAATTAACAAATTTTATTTGCTTTAATCTTATTTTTCAACTGAAATAATTCTGTTTCTTCTTACTAGAAATGTTTAAGCTGAATTCCTGTGCGACTTAATTTTATGTTTATGAATCATAAGAGAAGAGGATTTTAAAATTTAATTTGGGAAGAGACTGTGAAAATTAGCTTGAGAGGGTTCGGGCTACGTATCAGTTGGAGAAAAATTGTTTTTTCTTAAAGAAATATATTGATAACGTAAATTATAATTTTACTGGTATTCAAACCAAAAATTAATATTTTCTTGAACTTATTTTCATCCATCTAATGACATGCAGTATTTTCAATTGCCCACAAAATGCCACAAACACTGATTATTTTTCATCCTTTTGAGAGATTCACAGTTAAATATAATGACAATGTAAGATCTGCTGTTGGTATGTATTTTTTCCTATCTTTCTCTAGTTATGCCTCTCCCTATTTTTTCTTCTTTTATTCCCCATATGCTTTTTTAATTTTTGCTTTTGACTTTACAATCTCTGTTAAATGAAACCTATGAAATATAATTACGGAGAAAGGCAATTAAATTATATTTAATTTATGTTATTTTTACTGTAATTTACGTTATGAATGTTTTGCTTCATCAAGTAATCGATGAAGAGAGATTTATGCGTAAAATATTGCTACAAATAAATAGAAGTACACCTTGTTTGTAAAATCAACTGAAATTCACGCCAAAAATACATCTTTGAGGAATTATTTGAAAGTTTTTAAAGGTAACACGTAATTTACGTTATCTGATGGCGCTTCCTGCATCAGATCTACATCGGAAGTTCGGTGATGTTAAGATGCTTTCGAGAAGAAACCAATAACGTTTCCTGCATGGTTCCCTATTGTCCCGACGTCTTATTTGCAAGATAGGTACCATATATGTATTATACTGATAACGTAAATTACATAACGTAAATTACTTTCTATCAGATTAATTGGTGTAAAATGTGTAGTTGCACAGATCAATGTTCGTTTTAATATTTTACGTGTTTGGTAGGTCAGGAAGAAGAAATAAATTAATATGCAAAGACAATTTTACTTGTATTCTTTAAGTATCGTTGATAACGTAAAATACATCCTTAAAACGAACCACTCACCTCTGGTTAAAAGACCAATGTGTCTCTGTAAGTATTCTGTCATATAACTTTTCTTTGTTTCTGATTGCATTTTATGGACTTTGTTGGATATTCTAGTAGATATTTTATGTTTTAAGATACCCTTTTATGCTGTTTACACAAATATAAGATTTTGATAACGTAAATTACAGAAATTTAGCGACAAAGTTATTATATATTTTTAAAAAATTTCACTGTAGACAAATATCTAAAAGTGTTAAAAATCAATATATTCATGCACTGTTATATGTAAAAGTCGTGCTTTTTAGCATAAAATGTAATTGTTTTGTTTTATTCATTGGTCCAAACTTTGCCTTTTGCCTAAGCGACAGATCGAGAAGCCATTTATTAGACTATATACTTGGATCCCAGGGAAGTTTTAACCTGTGTATTAACACTTAACGATGTTGGTTTGGTAACTAGACGTATCACAAACAAAAACACTACAAAATTTACCAATTATTTTAATAATAATGTAATTTAAATTGCTTGCGACATCCAAATAGCGCATATGGACGGATTATGTGAGAATAGGTGTGCAACAGTTTGGTTTGTGAGCTCAACCTTACATTGGTGTTCTTCTCACTGGCACACACATGCAGGCATTGTGCACCTAGTTTTTCAGCTTGTTAACCCCTAGCCCAATGTAGCCAGAGTTTGTCAAGACTACTGATCTTGCAAACAATCACATTTACCCACTGGACTGGCCTCTGTAATGTCTGCCCTTTTCTCCAATCGAACATCTGTGGGACTAACTAGACAGAGAGTATGAAGGCGTTGGAATGCCCAAGCTACTCTCAATCAACTAAATGCAGCCTTGTTGGAAGGGTTGAATAATACCCCTATGAGAAAGATAAATGCACACTAATAGAAGGGGTGATTTTGATGGGTCAGTCGAAGTACAGGAAACAAATCATTTTTTTATTGTTGGCCTGATCCAATTTGTGAAAGTAATGGTGCCTTGAAATATAAAGATTTCTTTTTCATTTTAATTGACTTCCAATAAAAAGGAAACGGGTCTTTAAAATTTTGTTCAGATGAATCAACAGGAACTTGAATTTGCACACAAATTAACAGTGCAACGCTAATTGATATGGAATCTAAACAAACATGTAAGTTGAATGCAACATGTGCATCATCAAATAGACTAGTTAACCTTTTAATTACAACAGACCCTGATCTTAGATAGTCTAATCTCAGTACAGGGGAAAAGGCTGCATTTATTGACTGTTAAATAAGGCATCAAATTTTTCTCCCCTCAATCAAAATGTTATTTAAAAGCAATTGTAAAGCAAAGCCACATATTCCATTGTAAAATAATTTGTCAAACCTGCAGAGTAGTATATTTAAGAAGACATATAATAGTATTAGTGTTGTGTCTTGTTCCTTTAGAAGAGGTTTATTTCTCCATATCCTATTCCTTATTAACAAAGTTCTGATGGTTCATCTTTTTGCTTTTGATCATCAAACTTTCTTCCATGATTATACTTTATGGTCAAACCGAGTATAAACCAATACAAAACCTATTCACATCAACACATAAATGTCACAATAAAATGAACATAAAATTTCAGAAGAGTGCACTGGAGTAGTCAATGGTCAACAGATGGCACTGTGACAGGTAAATCAGCCAATCAATGCTCAGGTTGCAAAGGGATCAAATCAGGTCATGGCAAAAACAAACTTTTACTCAATATACTTGCCAAAGAGTTCAAAGGGGGAGAGAAAAAAAGTCAGAGGTGTCTCCATAAAATGTCTAGGTCTTATGTCTTGAACTTCTCTGTGCTGATAAGATTGTGTATGACAATGTGTCAAGATGGCAGAGAAGCATGTAGCTGCACTAATGACTGCCTGTCCAACAAGCAAATGCTGGTCATTTCATGTCAAAGCCAGGGGGTCACTCAGTTCATGTGTAGTTAACAAACATAACAGTAAAATAAATACTTGGAAATGATCAGCTCTCCATGCACATGTTTGCAGAGTTAATATCAGCAAGAAAAAATCCAAACTGACAAAAGTTTTGAAGGAAATGGATATAAATCAATCAGTAGGAATGATATACACTTAATTATAATGTGTCTCAACTTTAAGTGATATCCTAGTGACAAAAACATGTTATAAAGCAGTAAGAACAAACATAAAATTCAGGCTTAAACAGCACAAGAGGCAAGGGGAGATAATTGTGTGCACTTCCTTAGTGGATGCTCATTAAACTTGGTTAAAAAAACATGAAAGCTGTCAAACAGGGTTGCAGTACTCATTTCTCTTTATTTTGATTAATGAGAATAGGGATCTTCTGTCTATGGCCAAAACAGTGCATCCTCTTACGATTTTGTGAGTCAGAACAAAGATGGGGGATAATGAATTGATCTGATTCCAATCAGAATTCACAGTCTCTATAAGCTTCATTGCCCATATCATAATAAAAAGAACTAACTCTTGACTTCAAAAATAAATTATCCATGATAAGGTCTTCACATTAATTATACTGTCAATAAGTTGCATTCACAAATCTGTTAAAAAAGAAGCAGAAATTTTATTTAGAATAAAAATTAGGAAATTAATACATGTACATCTATTTCTAACTTATTTTACATTCTAACTTTTGTAGCTGTTCCAAAATTCACAGTAAATGAGTGTGAAGAATTATTAAGACACAAATATCAGATGGAATAAAAACATTAAATGATTGAAGATTCCAGACAAAGAGAGAGTTAAATTTGGGAAATAATTCATCAAACTCTGACTTTATCAGCCTTCCTTTGTCTAATCCCTATCATGAGATGAACAAAAAAACACATGATGATCAGACAAAAGCAGAGGAAAGACAATGCCAGTTGGCCAGCTTTATACAGATATAGCTTATTATTTGGCTTGTTTTCCAGCACATATAAGCTTCAGATAATAAAGGGCCAAAAAAAATTCCATTTCTCATAAATCAAATTTCTTTTAATGTGAAGTTTTGGTCAAACACAGCATTGTGTGGAAGCTCACGATCCTTTGACAGGACATGAAGCTAGGCTTATCAAGTCTTTAAATCATCTTTTATATTTCATTAGAAAGTGGATATCCACACTGGAATGCATAGTCTAACACAGAAGAGATCAAAGCAATGTGGGAGAAAAACTCATTTCTCCGTTGTCCACCTTGTCAATCCTAAGCCAGGTGCAGCCATCACTCTTCATTTCATTCTTGTGCAGGTACATTATTGTATATTGAAATGTAAAGCATTCTTTTTAAAAAATATATGTATTCATTTTGAAATACCAAATAACAGAAAAAAATGTCTTGCTCTGTACCATCTGATACATGTCTGGAACACTCTAAAACAGGGAGGATTTCAAAGATGAAGAAATATTAGATTTAATCCACTTTTTTGTAAGGGGAAGATGTCTGTTTAGCACACAAATGTGTAGTAAATTATTTCAAGCGTAACACCAGAAGTTCTACAGAGGCTCTTTCTGTTGGAATATAATGTAATTAAGAAAAATACACATAAATAATTCTCCATAAGAGAATTTTTTTTTGGTGGGGGGTGGGGGGGTGGGGGGGCACATAAAACTAAAAGCCATGACAATACACCATAAACTTTTTTGTACTATAGCAAAGTTTTTTCATTTGAAAATAAATAAGTTTCATGAACATTTTTATAATTCCATTCAAGTAAAAAAATCCCTTTATATATAACAACAATCATGGAAAAACAGTAAATACACCCAAAGGGGTAGTAACTTACTTTGAACATCCTTTGTCAAACAGTTAATCATTTCATATTCATATTGATGTTAGACCTGTGGTGATAGCAAATGATTTCACGGCAGATATAAGCATCGAGTGTGGTTGCATCTGACCAAGCATCTTGTCTTTCACAGCAATATTGTCTGTCAAGTATCTACAGGGATCATAATACGCACAGGAAGAAAACAGAAAATACTGGTAATTCTTTGTGAAATTCAACATAGAAATCTTGATGCACCCACCTATTTTAGCTAACTTCTGACATTAGGTGTTATTGATTTTTTTTTTTTTTTTTTAAAGTTCAAAACTCAAGTAGCTGAATGTTTATAATGTCTGTCAGACAGACAAATAGGCATGGCAAGAATTATCATAAGATTTCTGAAATCTGACCCTCCACGTCTAGTTATCAATGATAATAAATCCTAGTTCCTCTTGATTAACCTGAAATCTGGAATCTTCAACACTTTTTGAGATGGCAGAAAAATATGCTGATAAATTATCACATTCTGTCTGGTAATGTCTTTTGTTTGGTGTGCAGGGATAACAGTTAGTGATAAACTATTTCTTAGTTTTTTTTTTTACAGACCGCATGGTCCTAGCCTAACACTGTATCAACATGGCCAGATGTTTCATTCAACTGACTAGCAGCAAATGTGTTTGTGATACAATAAGATACAGGAACAAATCAGCTATTAACATTCTCTTCTCACTCCATAAACCCCAGCAGGTCAAGGGTGATCAAAGAATTCTTAATCCATATGATCTATAAAATATACCCAATTACAGTCCATCAAGTGTGCTGCCTGTGTGTCTTTAATATCTGACTTCATCTCCTAGTGAAATATCATAATGGTGGGTGGGTGGGGGTGGGTGGGGGCTTTTTTGCTGGCATGAGTGATTTACAGTTAAGTACAATCATAAAATTTTCTGTATTAATAATAATGAACATAATAATGAACAACAATTCAACATACTGTTTGGGCAAAATTCTGAGTACCCTAAATTTGGCTCCTTCCTTTAAAACAACTTTAAACTTAAATTAAACACAAACTGTATAAAAAGGTGTCCCCAAAATCCACACTGAATAGTAACATGAAAAGAAATTTGGGTGCTGGTGTACAGTCAGACTGACCAAAGCTTAAACAATATCTTGATTGACCATGTCATTGGACGAAGGCTGATTTCACACAAATAAATGCTTAATCACCCTAATGGATTACCAGGCCAACTTCTGAAACAAACATGGTGGCCAATCTTCAAGGTTTACAAATAGAAAGCTACATCAATCAGAGTTTGGGGGAGAACAAGATCCCCATTTATCAGGGCTGATAGGGTAAGAACAAAGTGAAGAAAAGGGCATCTTGTATTACCAGACTGATCAATTCTCACCAATGGTCATCACATTACCATTCTGAGGAAAACATCCCAATCAAACACTCTCCTTTTCCAATCCTATTGCACCCTTTCTACTTATACTCTCTGTTTTGCAATGCTTCAAAATACCAGTATCATTCAATGGGCTGAATAATTAAGTTTCTGATATGATTACAACTCTAATATCCAACAGCTTAACTGTTAATGACTTTCGTTTTATGAAGATAACCTAGGTTTATTATTTGTTCACCCTTTTTTATTTGCTGCTTGTAGTCTATAACTGCTCTCTTGGTGCCTTACAGATTGTTTTGGGATATTTTTAATCACGGTGACAGTACTCAGGGGATTTAAATTTAGCATGCTCACAACCACAAATGGCCATGTACATGTATAATTAATGAATGATCACTTTTTCTTCATCACATGAATTAAGTCATTAACAAACTATGGTCTCATTGTTAATGTTACCTCTAGAAAACATTTAAATGACCCAGGATCAAATTTTCATCACAGGAACATATAAATTTGACCTTTAATTACTCAATTCCTGAATTGTGTTGAAGCTGTTGATAAAAATCATCAGAATTCAGTGGGATCTAGAAGTCATTCACTTTATTTTGAAACTCCCTTTATTTTCAACATAAGAACTGCTTGCCCTTGAACAGTTATAATTGAGCTGCTTATCAGGAACGTTAAGTCATCATCTAAGGTTCCTATTGACAGAGCTATCAGGAACACAAGTGACAAAGCTGACATCGGATATTGACAGAAATTGGACTGATATTCCTGATTTATATGGCACCAATCTCTGCTATTGTTCTTCAGGCATTAACTTAATCACAGGCACAGAAGCTATCCAAAAAAAGGACAAGCCTAAAATGTCATAAAATTCACCATTATTCAATTCATATTATCAAATCTGTCCTTTGTGGGGGAAAAAAAAATTTGAAGAGTAAATATTTCTGTGTGAGATTGGATATCCATCAAGTTGTTTAGCAAGATATAGGCAAAGATATCACTTTGATGTCTTGCTAAAAAACTCTCAGAAAGGAGACTTCAACTTACAAACTGCTCAAGTTGAATGAAATTAACAGCTGTAAATCACAGACGGAGAAAATGATGAAAGAAAATTGGAAAAAAAAATGCTGATCAAATATATGTGTTCTTGTTGAGCTCTCACACACACAACAAATAAGTTTATCATCAATTTCTATTATTGGTATTATTGGATAGGGATTATAATCTCGTTAGAATCACATTTACTATGATCAATTAATGGAGAGAAAACTACACATTAAGTGGTGATGCATATTTGCTATTTATAATGTTGGGTACAACACAATGCAAAGATTAAAATGATTATAAGTTAAAATGAAAATTTTGTTCATCTATTGCTCATGGCTTTTCCCTAACATTCTTCACTGTCCAAGTTGAATTTTCTCTCACTGTAAACATCAAAGAAGTCACAGTCACTTGAAATTTAAATAAATTTTAATCCTTCTTTGGAACTTGCAAAACTTTGTTCCAAATTTTGTTTACTGTACACTTTAAGAAAATTTTGGGATGAATGAACACATGCACTAAGCATGCTGAAACACAAGGCAAGGAAAATGTGCTAATCCTACAATTACTTTATTCTCTCATGGAAAGTTTTTTCTTCTCAGTGAGAAAAGAATCTATATACAAGCCTGCCATCAACCCTGGAGAATCCCCAAACCTTCCCTTCTTAATCTTTGTAAGACACTGGAATCCGTATTTGAGATTTTCTACAAAAAGTCTTTATACTGAAAGCAATAAAACTTTGCTAAGAAAATAGTTCCCTTTAAAATGTATTTCATAAAAGTTATTGGAAGCTGAACAATGTGAACAATACCAAGTACACTTAATTTCTATGACTTAAAGTATAATAAAATATTACGAAAGGTCTGTCACATACATTAAAATGTATAAGTTCCCACTGCTGATAATAAGGGCACTATGTAAAATCTCTCTCCCATCAGTGAATGCCATGTGTGTCAATGAAGGACCACATGAGATGAACCTCACAATTTCTCATTGAATTGTAATAACAGCATTTCTATTATTCCCTCTACCTAATTATGTAAGGATTTTCATCTTTACCACCTTGATAAACCATTATTACTATTCACTGAACCAGAAAAGAAGTCAGCCATAGAAATTCCTGATAGCTGTCAATTCAAATTAGGACCACTAGGAAAATCGGCCCTTATATGATACAGCATAAAGCTGCCAGTAAAAAATAAGAAAAGAAAAAAACTCATGTCAATAAGACATCTCAAGACAGCCATTTTGAAATATGAGAGGCAAAGTTCACAGCAACAAAATGATCTTATTTTTTAGAATGACACAACCAGGTTATATTTGGGTAATTTGGGAAAACAGCTTTTATTATATGCTTAAATAAAAGATAGTGATGGCAAGTACACAAAAGCTGTCAATCAAAATTTCACAGCAGATTAAATCTAGCTATTGCAGCATGTAATTTCAACACATGAGTGGGAAAAATGTCATTCATAAAATTACAGAAACAGGATTTTCAAAGATGTTTATCAATGGAAAATTTATAAAGCCAGAATTAAAACATTTCATGGTCCTATTTTAAAATTACCATTTTTTTTTCAAATCTGAAGTCAATTTTCACATAATAAAAAGATATAAATATATATAAAGATTAAATGCCATTTCAAACCCCACAGACCAATTTCTGACAAAAGTAACATGAAAATCAAGATAACACAAGTAACACTTCTTTGGCATTCTAACAGGAGGAATCAAATCTGTTTTAATTATCTCCCCTTGCAGACTTGGTTCAAAACAAGAAAATAGGAAATATTGTTACTTGGGTGGTTGGTAAAAATGGGACAAAGAGAGGCAGAAAGACCAAACAAAGGACATGGAAATGAAACCAGGTCCTTACATCGGCAATCTTGTTTCACCTGGATCATTGAAATGCCTCTATTACAAGCACCAAGTCCTCAGTCAAAAGACTAGGGTTCCCATTTATCATGGCTGATGTCTCCTCCAGCATAATGCCAAATGCTTCATTGGATAAACAAGAAAAAGGCCACCCAAGATCACCACCATTAATTCTCAGAATGGCTGCCCAACTGCACAATTAATACTAGCTTATCTCAATATTAGCAATGTAAAGGATAATGCACATTACTTATACCTCTGAAAGTCTGCACACAGCTGTCTGAAATCACATTTCAAACAAGTTTTAAATCATTATTTCTACATTTGAAGGCATTATGTATGCAGCATTAGCCAGCTTCAGTCCTCTCCCATCATTCAGTTTGGATGTACACTTCATAGATCTAGTTTGTCCATTTTGTTGATAATAAAAAAAGGATTCAAGCCTATTTCAAGGTATTCAATATAAGGTGACAAAAGTTTTTAAATGACTAAGGGAAGTAGGCCCAACTTTTGTCAGTTAATTCCTAAATAGACAAGTCAACTGGCCCTTCCATTGTTGTTTTTATTTGGCAAGAACAAAGTGTTCATGTCTAATTCAGGAAAGAAGTGTCAGTTCAAGGTTAATCAGATGTAATAATATTTTCTGTGATAATTCGTTTGAAGCTCAGACTGACCAGTGTAAAACCTGTCAGATTGTTTCAGTCTACAATGCCTGACTGCATGTTATTTCAACAAATAAAGCCACTTTTTTTGTCAAAGGTTACATCAATATTATGCAGTCTTTCACTTGTCTTTCACATTTTTTTTCTTTGTAAAAAGCAGTGACATTAAACTGCAAAAAAAAAACCCCTCACACTGGAACAATACTGACTTCCTCTCCATGTCTATTTTATCTTGCAGCCATCACCAACATTTGGTCTGTGTAATGGCCAACTTTATCAGGCCTTTATTACAGCAATGATCTGAACGTAGAAAAAAAAATTCTACCCACTGGTTATACTAGTAATCCACAGAAGATTTGGTAAACTTCACCGTCTAGATCATTGGCTGATTTGATGGGATTTTATATTTCCAATGATAGCTTTACTCTTCACATTCACATTTTTATACCCCTCTAAAACAGAGTCAAGATGATATCTCCCATTTGAACATTATACACATGGTAAACTTCCATAAACTCTATCCACTGCAAGCTTATCTGAGATTCTGTGATAAGCTATTATGACAGTAAATTGTTAAGTTTGTATTCTATTATCAACACTTATTGTATAAACAAATATATAAAACTTTCTGACACCTGTTGCTCAGTAGCAAGACAGAATTCTAAATCATGAAAGCAAAATTTGTCTTATATGAACATTAATTGATAATACACTTTAAAACATTTTTGAAAATGGCTTCGTGTGACTTTTTTGGAACCAATGCTATAAATCAAACCTTCCACAGTCACAAAATTCAGATATAAATTTTGAATATTTTGCATTATATAGTCTTCAGCTTTTATACACTACACAATGATACAAGCCAGGAAGCCATTTATTTGACATTCTTTTAATAAATTGTCAGGACTCACATTGTATGTTGAGGGAAGCTTCACTAACTAGGGAATGTCCAGATGTCTTGTTTGTGGCAATACAAGCAAAGGTGCCGGAATCCAATTCCCTTGTGACTCTGAGGATGTGTAAGTGGCTCCCCTCTTGGAACCGCCTACTGGTGGGGACTAAAGGCTTCCTGTTGTGGGTCCAACTAAATACGATATGATAGCGGTTGGAGACGTCACATCTTAGTAACACCTCGGAACCTTCAATGACATCCATGTCCTCGGGTTTGGAACTGAAGTAAAATGTGTCCTGGGACCAAACTACAAATGAAAATAGATTAAAGATTACCAGTATAAAGAATATGTTTTTACAAAACAACTTGTACTTAAGATTTTCTTGTATGCTACTTCAATTATATTCTCCATTTTCTTTGAATGAAATTTGAGGGCAGATTTAGTATGTTTTGTAAATGCTGCTCCGTGTTTTTTGGCTTCCAGCGCTATGTGCAGCTGCAGCAATTTGTCAGCAGAGCTTGAAGTCGGGATCAGTTACAACAATCACTTCAATTTCTGAAGACTTATTTTATCCTAAAACTCCAAGTCTAATTTTTTATTGGACTATTGATCACTGTATTTTACAGAAGCGGCAAATAATGAAAGCACATTTTGTTTAAAAAACTTAGCTCTCATATACTTTGGGAAAAAAGATTGGAATTCTGGAGACTTGAGAGAAGTTTATCTGCTGAGATGGGTGTAATAGGGAAAGAGGATCCCCCAAGCAGACTTGTTGTAGTGAATTATGAGGGGGATCTAAAACCAGGGATATCCTTCTCTCATCTTATTCTGTTAAACATCCCTTCAAAAAAAAAAGGCCATCATCTCTCACAGGGCAAAAAGATTAACACTGTGTCAGACATATTTTTAAATTCCTTTCTAAAAGTACAAGCTCGATTAATTAAGGTGATTTATGAAGATCCTGAAAGGTTAGGTGATAAATTTTAGAGACTCAGGAAACAAATTATCAGTTTTAGCCTGCATTTATTACAGACAAAACAAATTTTGTTCTTACTTGATTCAATATTTATTCAGTTTTTATAGTATCATTCCTCCTATTTTAGAATATCTTGGCTTAGTTGGCTATTTATGTTCACCAAACGAAGTTTGGGATTAAAACATATTGTTTTTACTTTGTTTCTTATTTCTTCTCCGATACTTTTTTGTCCAAGAGTGGTCTCGGAAGCTACTCATCAGATTGAGGTGAAACCATTTTAGGGTTAGTAGACATGTTGTGTATATGTGCAGAATGAAGGTCATTTTGCATGCACATGCATGCATGTGTGTCAAATAAAATGACTGATATAATTCAAAAAGCTTCAACTGTCATATTTTATATGAAATACTTTGAAACTCAGTACATAAACAAATATACATAGTCAAGACAAAATGACATTGTTGAATTAGCATGAACACATCTACATGCAAGTGTGCTTTGTTCTGATTGGCTGGGACAAAAATCTCAATCCTTTTCTTATTTTTTGGACAAAATAATATGAAATTTAAAATATATGTACATATGAGGTTCTATAACATGACATATACCAAGTTTTTTGAAAAAAAAATGTGCATTCACATGCTCTGCAAATTTATTGGCTAAAACTTTAAGTGACCATAATTTTCTTACTATTCAACAAAATATGACAAAATTTAGAAATATATATATATATATATAAGTTATATATATATATATATATATAAGTACAATATTTTCCTACATTATGATACTATTAAAACATAATGTAAGGACATGCATACTCTTATGCTGAATTCTGATAAGTGATTGGCTAATACTTTAATGATCCTAACTTTATTTCTTAACTATAAAATATAGTTTAAGGTCAAGATCTAGTAAATGAGTTTAGACTGTGTTTTGGTACTATATCCATTATGACATCATAATTGATTTAAACTTAATTTTTCCCGTACTTTACGGCTATAACAGAATTATGTAGAAAATGACGCATTTCACGGAATTCAATTTGAAACCATGTTAAAAGGAACCTCGAAACCTATATTCAATTTAATATTATTTTAAAGTAGAGGTCAAGAAGATATGAATAACTGTTTTCTGAGAGTCTGTAGGCAATATAGATACATTTCCTATGTCTGAGATGAGAAAACTCTCATTCTTACACCTGATTTTCTTCATTTTTCATTGAAAAGGGCAGTTTAAAATATGTTTTTTTCATTGAGTTTATCTAAAAATTATGTCCCGATACACCTTAATTTATTAAGCTATAATTGTAAAAGATTATTAAAGGAATCCGTTTCTCAAATTTGAGAAATCTGTAGGCACTCTTCATTTACTAGATCTTGACCTTAAAACTCAACACAGATGTATTATGAAACACTGTAAAAAGGGTACATGTGAGAGATCTAGAAAACATACATAGTGCATGTATGCATGCTGAAATCTGAATGGCTATATAGTTTTAAATGTTTTTGGGTTTTTTTTTTTTTTTTGAGATTTCAGAGAAAAAAGAAACAAAATTCAGAATTTATATAGGCAAATAATATGCATTATGGTACCATCAGAAATAAACACATGCACATGCATGCATCTGTTGAATTCTTATTGCTTAATATTTTTTGACTGCTGTAGCATTTAAAGTTTTCAATGAAATTCTTTTAATTTTAATATGTAGTCCTTTACTATGAGATGATAATAGATGATATTAAAACAAGAGCATTCAACTGCACAGAAATCTGCATGGCTAATACTCATATGACTGTATTTATGTTGTGATCCAAAAAATGTACTTTAGTATAAAATAAAACAAATGTTATCATATGAAATTATTGCCTAATTTATCAAAGATAGTAAGAAATGGGGCACCACAAGGGAGTAGGGGAGGCATTTGGGAAAAATATGTAATGGTTCAATCCAGTTACATATAGTACTAGTTTCTATTCTTTTTATCCATTGTGTTTTGTCCCCCCCCCCCCCCCAATAAAAAAAAATAATAAGTTACTGAGGTCGGTAAATAATGAAATTTTAATTTTTTTATTATCTAAATCATAAAAAAAACTTTCTTTCTTCAACTTGGTTGCATACACTAAATGTAGACTGAAATTCATTTGTTGTTAACTTTGTATTTCAAACCTCATTAATCTTCTGCTACAGCTGAATGTCTTTTTAGGTGTCTGAAATCTCATTAATGGCTTTATTTACCATTTCAAAACACTCATATTTAATATGCATAATACCATTCCATAAAATCGTCATTATAAATGCAAACTTAATGTAAATTAAACATGTATAAAGCATCCTATGTTCGTCAGTAGAGTAAGTAAACTATAAGCTGTTTAGGGAAAAACTTTGAAACTTCCACAAAAACTCAACCGAATGATTAAAAAAAATATTAAATTCACTTTTTATAGGGGAAGTAGTTGTACTTTAAAAATGTCATTAAATCCGTGATATCAGCTATAAATCACTGGTGAAATGAAAGAAAACATTTTAGTAAAACTGGGACATAAAACACAAAGCTATCAGACTATTTCAGTTCAATTACCCATTACATTGTTTTGCCAAGCTCTTTCTGCCTGGAATCTTGATCATTAACTGACTTTACCGTGTTTGATTGTATTGAATTGGCTAGGACACGCGCCACAGAGCAGTCAGCCCTCGGGATATACCCTGAACCAACAGTCATCTGTCTCCGACACCTACCCACCTTTGTTATATCTTATCGGGTGCAAATAATGACACCTGGGAACTCAAATTCTAAATCATAAACAACTCCTTGGTTTTCCTGAGGATATTACTATTTTGTTTACTATGAATCAACCTATGTATGTAATAATAGATTGTTCTTCACATGTTAAAACATCAGTGGAAAAAGCCTCTTTGTGATGGTACTAAATTGACATATTTGCTTAAATAGGATGACACAAGGCAAATATTTTTTTAAATTAGATCTGATTTAGAATTGAGTTATATGAGGGTTATCAGAATGTATATAAATAGTCATTAGGTAGGAGATAGGGTGTCTGTTTTACGAGGGGTGTTACACATCCCTGCTCTGATCTTATACAGAGCTTACTCCTAAGATGCTTGCACTGTCTTCCTGAACAGAATCTGCTGCCTGGGGCTGGAAAACAATGGTTTTATCTGAAACCTTCAAAAATAGCATGAATCACAGTGGGATGAGGGGGGCAGAAAAATATCCCCCTTATCTCAGTGGAAACTCTCATAAAAAACAGCAAGAAGCATGTAACCTCCAGCCAGTTCCATCAATTCTGACTAATTGCTCTGCAGTTTTCAGTGTTTGTGTGTATACAGACACACTGGGGTCAATGTGACCACCTAATGGGTGATAAATGGATTTTTATGGCATACTGGCATGTGTAATAAAAATTACATTCTGCATAATTCATGCATTTTAATTGTTAATTCAAGAAGCATCAGGAATATTTGGCGATTATACCTAACAGAAAAACACTACTGTAGAGTAAGAAAAGGCCATAAAAAGCGGTGATCATTCCTATATAACCTAGGCAATTTGCACCCTGGGCAGCTTTACATATCAACATGCACACAAGCATGTAAGTCTAGCCATTATCAGAATGATTACACAAATATGACACCTTGTAACAACTGATAGCAAATGACACCCCTTGTCTAATCTGGACCATAAATGGTCTTTAAGTTTTATAATTAAAAGACTTCAGGAAGTCTAGTATTTTTGATAATCCAGCAGTACAGGATTATACCCCCATTTTCATGTGTAATTGGTGAAATCTGATTTTTTATTGTTGTTAATTTAAAACCAAGTGGCATCAGATGTGCAATATTCTTCAAAATGGCACAATAAGGTGTTATAGGTTGCTTCAGACTTGGCCACTGGAGGTTAATTTTGATGCGAGCTGTTCTGACTGTTAAGAGATTGAGATAATTGTTGCTGGAGAAATGGCAATAGCTCTGTAGGTTATAAATGACATTTTGTTTTTTCAGATAGGAAAGGGGGGTAACATCCTATATAATATGTACACCTGCTCCAAAGTTAAACATCCTTGTTGGAATTTTTTTTTAAAGAAGAAACAGTCACTGAAACGATTGTATAATGTGCACAGATAAGTAATTCAATAATAATTTAAAAAAAAAAATTGTTTTTTTCATTTATACAATATATAATTCTTTATCACTAAACAGATTAACTGAAATATTTGTACAGTTCTTCAAATTGACTTATTAGTTCTCAGCATTTTAAAGGGCCTAGAACTTAATCACTTATAACCATCCATCGATTTTAATTTTGTCGAATTTCACTTACCGATGTTAAACGAGCAAAATACAATTGTCCACCAAGTTCTCCCATCCATTCTGATAAAATGGTAAAATCCTGTCAGTGCATTGGAAACCTTGAAATTAATTTTCACGCTTTCTTTTTTCGTCACAATCTGTTCATTTACATTTCACAACTCATCAAAGTTGCTGAAATACAATCAGTAAAATAAAACACGATGTACCGTGAAATTTACCGCTATTGATTATCCTTTCTTCTCGTGTTGACGATTATTGCTGAGGGTGAGAATAAGCCGTGGAATATATCACTCCGCCAGGAGGCAGGGTCAGGCAAGACAAACCGGGGATCGGCGCGCGCTTTTGTTGACAAAGATAGAGACGAGGATTAAGTCACTCCGATCACAAGCCATACAATCTCCGGTACCTTTAAATGAATCTGAACAAGAAAGATCTAAAGAATATATTAGGTATTCTCCTCTTTATCTTCAGCTAGATATACTTATCAATGGAGATTCTTGAGGGAGTACGCACCTTTTCACCATGTGCGTTTTTGTTTACAATGAATGCACTTTTCCTATTGGATAATGATCAGTAATATGGGCGGGTCTTTCAGATGCGTTAACCCAAGAAGGATGGTAAATTTTTCATTTTAAACTAAATTTCTTTAGAACAGAGCAGAGACCGCATAATAGGAACCAAAGCCATCCAGTCTTGATTTTTACAGATTTAAAAAAAAAAATATTGAAAAGAAACAAAATTGTGCATTCTATTATAAAAGTATCATCTGTGAGCACAAAACTTGTAGTGTTCAGTCTGGGAATCAAATACCAAACGTTGCTTCTAGGATATGAAATAATAAAAAAAAATGTATTTTCCCCCAATTTATATATTTGACAAATACAAACGATGTCTTACCGAATATTTACTTGTGTGATTGTGATTGTACTAAATACTATTATGCAAAATTAAAAAAAAAGTGTTGGGGAGGGGGTACACACCCTTTATAAATCTGCTACTGAAGAAGTCCTTAACGAGAGAGACTAAGTCAACTTTTTTTAAAACAAGCTTCCAATTCAATACTAGTTTTCTGGAATTTTTTTATCCGGTCTTTTTGTAAATACATTTGATAGATAATATTTAAAACAATTTATTTTGATCTATCTCAGAGTTTGAGATAGATCAAAATAAATTGAAAGCAACTTATTTTGATGAATTTTAATTGCAAAAACTGTATTCCAATGCCCAACTTTATGTTACTGTCTTGTGATAACAGAAAAAGACATCTCTGGTGAAGTTAAAATTTTCCAAAAAACCAAAACTTATCCTGAATTAAAACATATATATTTGGTTGTACAATTCAACAGAAAAAATTGTATATCTGTACCCAGCCGAGTAATAAAGTTTATAGAAAGTTAATAGCCATTCTCTATAACCACTTAAACTTCTTTGCCACGCATAGTCACCGATTTTGATGAAACTTTGCCAATTATTAGTACTTGACACCAAAAACATATTTCAAATAAAATTTCGTTGCTATGTGTCTTGGTTGCCATGGTAACAGCCAGAAAAGTTTGAAAAATTGAGATTTTCAGCTACTTTGAATCTTTATTAAGCCTTAATAAAGACTAAGAAAAACAAACAAACAATTCTCTCAAAAACATGACACCTTGTTGCCACTTATGCTATAAAGAAATTATTTAGAATCTATCTCTAAGTAAATGGTAACCATGGGTACATTTGGAATACATTTTAGATGCTGAAAAATGCTGAAAAACTCTCAATATTCACTAATGATAGGTGTTACATGATCAAACTCAATCAACAACATAAGAAAAACAATAAAAATATTTGACCTTAAGTAATTAGGTATTGGCAATATTATTTTAAAAATAAATTTCATGGTTGCCATGGTAACACAGTGTAACCATGCAAAATCTGTTGCTAAGAATGGGTTAATGCTTAGCTATCTTAAAGAAAAAGAATAAAAATCATGACTGGTACATATACATCCTTAGGACCATGCAACACCGACGCCATAAGAAAAATTGGGATTAATTGTTACTTTGCAGTGTAACCATGGAAACAACATACCAGTTGTTTAAAGTGATATTTTTTGCAGCTTTAGGAATTTACCCTTTAATCAAGAAACATATTATTTAACTCACCTTGAATAGTACCTATCTGGTAAAACTAAAGTTGAATATCATATATTGATTAAGTTTGATGAAAATTACAACACTGTTGCTATGGTTACCAAGAAGGGAAAATGTTCGATTTTGGTAACTTTATATCAATATTTAACCCTATGTGCTAGCTTTTTGCATCCAGTTAGAGATTGGGTGGTAGTCAAACTTGAAAGTCGGGTTAGTTGTTCATAAATATCAATCATAAAAGTTTTGGGAATCTACATACAAGGGTACGTATCCAAGGAAACAGAACATTTTTAAGATTTTTATTCATATTTTTCCGGCTAATTTCCATAGCAACGCTCTATTTAAAAAAAATAATTTGAACTTTTTGAAATGTGAAAATTAGGGTCACACCAACGCCTTTAAAAACTGATCATTACTTATATAGAAATATGTTTTTTAAAAAGATAGGAAAAGATTAAAACACTAAGAGAGATTTTAAATCCCTTTGTGGTATTAAAACCATGGCAACTGTTCCCAACCTATAAGAAATATCATATTTCGCCCTTGGTGTATGTTACAAGGATCTTTTGTCTATTATTTGCTTGTATTTCAACCTATAATTGTTTTTTATTCTTAAGTGTATGACTTCATAAAATTAAATGAACAAAATTATTACTTTTGAATACTTTGTTTCCATAGTAACGTATGTAATAGTTAATTTACCAAACATGTTTAACATGCATTTAAGACATAAGGCCTTCAACTTTAAGAAACAGTCATTGCCACTTGTTTGCTTCACTGCAAACGTTAACTATGGGACTCTGAACATGTTGAAAAATGCCATTTTTCAAACTTTAGGACACGTTGCTATGGTAACCATGACACGTAGCAACAAAATGTTGCCTGATTTGAGTTTAAGGTATCAAAGACTTTTATCATAGAGTGTTTGGAGAAATTCTGAGACTACGCGTGCCACAGCTCCTATATAAAAGTTCAAGTCATTACAGAGAATGGCTCTTAACATGTAAGATTACATACAATAATATATCCATGATGACCTTGACCTTTGTATGCACTTAAAAAAAAAGAGAGAACCTCAGGGAAATATAACTAACTTGTGCAAACTACCCAAGGGATCATGGTGGGCCAGTAATATTATCTATAGTGGTAATATGATCCACAAATAATTATTTTACACATTACACAAATTTGAATGGAAAATTCAAATGAGAAGAGAGGGAAAATTTGTGAATTTTTCTATCCAAGGGTGAATGATGCTGTGCTGAATACTTTTGGGAGTAAACTTATTTCCATTAACATATATACTGTTAAGCAATAAAATGTCCTACTAAATAATTAAAGGAGATAACAATTAGAGCCATAAAAGACCACACTGAATGGACAATAAAATCACAGAACAGCAAGTGTCTTGGAGATTCTCATTACTGTGGTGCTGCTATTTGTACACACTTCCGTTACTATATCACAAAAAAGAGTAAGCCATTAGCAATAAATTAGCCATAAAAAAAGCAAGACAATAAATCCCCCCTTCTGATTCACTTCTTACTCTGGAGCTACACAATGTCTACCAGTATTATTGTACAAGTTAACAAGCTTTTAGGATAACATTCTGTATCCTTCCAAGGACAGATTATTTTTTATTTTTTGAATATATACTTCAGAAACATGTGGGAAAATAGTAAATCTGAGAAAATTGTGGTAAATTCTGGGTTTTTTATTCTCAACTACTTAATTTATGAATTATAAAAGTTATTTTAGGAATCAATGACGTATGACCACAGATGATGATATTTAACATTAAATTTCTTGGTACAACAATGATTTACACTGATCAAATTTTATATGTAACTTGTTAAAGACAATATTGTCCCCCGCTTTCACGAAAGTGAGGGGATATTAAATCTCGTTCATCTATCAGTCTGTCTGTCACAAAAACTTTAACTTTGGTCATAACTTTTGAATGAGAAGAGGTAGGGCTTTCATATTTCACATGTACATTACCTGTGACAAGACCTTACCAAATATACCATGATTTTTGACACCTTGATCTTGAAGTTTGACCTACTTTTCAAAAAATTTATATTACTTTAAATTGGTCATAACTTTTGAATGAGAAGAGATAGGGCTTTCTTATTATACATGTATATTACCTATTACAAGATATTTTCAAATATATTAAAATTTTGACCTGTGACCTTGACCTTCATGTTTGACCTAGTTTTCAAAAATTTATCTTTGCTCAGAACTTTTGATTGAGAAGAGATAGGGCTTTCATATATAACATGTGCATTACCTGTGACAAGACCTTTCCAAATATACAATGGTTTTTGATCCTGTGACCTTGACCTTGAAGTTTGACCAACTTTTCAAAAATTTTATTTTTGCTTATAACTTTTAATTGAGAAAAGGTAGGGCCTTCATATTTGACAGGTGCATTACCCGTGACAACATGTTTTCAAACATGCTATGATTTTAACCCCTTGACCTTGACCTTCATGTTTGTACTAATTTTCAAAAATGTTAACTTTGGTGATTACTTTTGAATAATATATGATATGGCATTCATACTTGACAAGTACAATACTGTGTCAAAATGTTTCCGAATATGCTATATTTGACCCCATGACCTTGACCTTCAAATTTGACTTAATTTTCAAACATTTTATTGGAGTTGCAACTTTAAAAGGAGCGAAGATAAGGCATTCATATTTGACACGTGCACTACCTGTGACAAGCACATCCAAATGTACTATGATTTTTAACCCCATGACCTTGACCTTGAAGTTTGACCTACTTTTCAAAAAATTTGTTCTCTGCTTACAACTTTTAATTGAAAAAATGATAGGGCTTTCATATTTGACAGGTGCATTACTTGTGACAAGATATTTCCAAACATGCTATGATTTAACCCCTTGACCTTCATGTTTGTACTAATTTTCAAAAATGTTAACTTTGGTGATTACTTTTGAATGACATTTGATAGGGCATTCATATTTGACAAGTACATTATTGTGTCAAAATGTTTCCGAATGTGCTATATTTGACCCCATGGCCTTGACCTTCAAATTTGGTTTAATTTTCAAACATTTTATCAGAGTTGCAACTTTTAAAGGAGCAAAGATAAGGCATTCATATTTGACACGTGCATTACCTGCAACAAGCATTTCCAAATGTACTATGATTTTTAACCCCATGACCTTGACCTTGAAGTTTGACCTAATTTTCAAAAATTTTAACATTGCTCATATCTTCTGGTTGAGAGAAGATATGGCATTTACATTTGACATGTGCATTACCTGTTTCAAGACCTTTCTGATTGTATACTCTGGTTTTTGAATATTTTTTTTTCACTTGTGCATTGCTTGTGACAAGACCTTTCAGATTGTATCATATTTGACCTCATGACCTTAAACTTGAAGTTTGATGCAGTTTTGAGAAGCTATAACCTTTGCCATAACTGTTATTAATTCAATAATTTATTTCTTTTTTGAATGATGCACAGACAGTTACAATATATGCTATAAATAATGGCATCTCCCATCCAGTAAGACACCAAAAGCAGGGGACCACAACTCTTTGAATTTGCTTGTTTTCTTTCATGTGGGTATAACAAGATGTTTGGATGTTAATTTTTATATTGTTACAACTGAGACTCATTTAATATATCCAAGTTCAACCTTGCCTGGTTTCCAAGGGCCATTAGTAAGGTTTAATATTTATATCATTGCCAGTAAGTTTCCCATCCTAAAAATGAAGATATTTGTACATGTATATGGAATGGAATATAGAGAGAGAACAGTTCATGTCCCTCACATAACATAACTTTCATTTCAATCCATTAATTAGAGAGACTTTAAATCTTAGATCCATTCAAATACAAGTACAAACATGTAAAAGGTAAGAAGTCATCCATACTATTAGACTTTACAATGGAAAATTCATTAATAGAAACAAATAATGAAAACAAGATTAGTGAAACATAACACTTTTACTACGTATCCAATTCTGACAAAAAATCTTGACACTTTTTCATCAGTACTTTGACTGCTTCCTCTAATAGAATGTCTGGTGCCAGTATCCCTGTGGATTCCACGGAAACTGAAAAAGTAATAAAATACTGTTATTACACCAAATTTCCTGGCCATAGGGTGATGCACATTAGTACAAGACACCTTATGAACATAGTGTTTACTTCTGTTTGTTTCAAACTTAGTCAGAATTTCTGCTAAATTTAAAATGTTATTATAAAAAGTTTACTGCATAAATACCATATATAAAATCTGTTAGTACACAAAAGATTTGAAGGTTTAGGAGCATATAATTTAATAAGACTTAATAGAAGTAACCAAAGATTTTGAAGCTCACAAATAAAATGATCCCTGATTTTCTTCAGTTCCACTAAGTCTTTAAGATCATCATGACGAAACACTTCTCGACTACATGTGTCTTTTCGTGGATTTTCCACTCTGGCTACCTTTTCTCCTATAAAGATTAAATATCAGAACATGGACAAATGATGATTCTTAAAGGTCTGTGTTCATAGATATACTGATTATTATCCAAGTTCAGGAGTTAAATGTATTACTCAAGGAATTTCTGAGAATCAATTTACCACAACTGTCTTACTAAATGTCCATTAGTTTCATGAAAAAGACAAAAATAGTTTAAAAATGTTCCATTGGAACAAGAGTTTTCTTTTCAAACACATTTTAAAATGACAATGACACAGTGAATGTACCATTTACTACATGAACTGTTAAATTTATGTGTGTGAGCTTCTAAGCTGGTTCACACCAGGAAGTCAATCTAGATTAATTTAGGTAAATGTGGGTTAATCCACATCACATCTACACTGTGTTGAGTTACCACACAACCATGTTATAGGTGAACTAGAATTGACTGTGATGTCATCATTTCATAGTAATATCATATATAGTCAAACCTCATTATCTCAAACTTGATGGGACCAAGATTAAATTAAAGATATCCAAAAATTCGAGATAATGAGGCTAAAAATGAAATAGCTAGGACTGCCAAAATTATTTCAACATGTCCCATGTATTAGAGATATCAGTGTTTGTGATAATTAAATCCAACTGTATAGTAAAGTTAAGTTACAACACAACCATGTTGGGTTGTATTAGAGAAATCAGTGTTTGTGATAATGAAATTCAACTGTATAGTATAGCTAAGTTACAACACAACCATGTTGGGTTGAACTAAATCTAGAATGGATTGTGGTGTCATTATTTCAAAGTAATGTTATATCTTTAGTATAGTTAAGTTATCACACAAGCATGTTTAGTATGGGTGAAATAAATCCAAAAGGAATTGCGATGACATTGTTTCACAGTAATGTCATATATAGTATAGTTATCCCTCAATAAGAATTATAGCATGGATATGATTTGGTTTAAATATTGTGGATTATGTCAATCTGATTAATCTGCATTAACTTAATCCTGCATGGACTGACCCTAATACTGACTTCTTCTACTTGACTTTATCATTAACTTCATGAGCTTATATAATTGACTTATTATTGCTTTGAGCTCAGCATTATCTATGCAAACTTAGCGATGGTTTTATTTGAGTTTGTCACTGATTTTATCAATGTCAATTTTTCAGCACTTGAACTTACATGAGTGACTTATTTATGCTTACAAACTTATATGAGTTTATATAATTGTCTTCTGTGTAAAATTACTGACTTTGTTTTTGTGTCAGAGCTTATCTATGTATTTACTAGGAATGGCAATTTGTAATCAGTTAACTGATTACTCGGTCGGAACGATGGTAATCGGTTAGAAAATCTGAAATCGGTTAGTTGGAAAAAAATTAATTTATGTGTAAATTTGAATACAATTTCCTGAAAATTCAATCTAAAAAATACAAAAAAATTTTCTGAAATGTTAGCATGTTCACCTATCTATTTAAGCTGATTCAGAGATAATTAAGGCTCTCCAGATTGACATGGTGTGGGGGTAATTGGTCACTTTTCGAGTCGTTAATTGCTGCTTAAACACATGTCGTTACCCACCCTGTCCCATGTTTCTTTAATGATTTTAATTCAATGATCATCGACTTCTGTTACCCTACCAGGCTAATGTATACTGTACACTTTTGCATCAAGTATTTCGTTTTATATTGTTGTATTTTCTCTATGTTGTTTTACACAATATGAGAATAAATAGAATTGAATTGATTATAATGTGTACACAACCTCTTCTATCCTTTGCAGTTACATGTACCTATCAAATTATATTCTAAAACAAACATCGTTAGATTTAAGTGATAATTCAGGATGTTTCATGGGTTTCTTAAATTTTTTTCTCTTTTCTGCTTTTCCTTTTTTTTTTTTTTTTTTTTTTTTTTTTTTTTTGCCCATTAAAATTGAAATACAATATATGTAGTATTCTGATCATATATAAATATAAGCATAATATTACTACATGAACATCTTTATAGTCTTACTTATTGGAGTGTAGCTATGTCGAGAATTTTTTATATGATTAACCGACTAATAAGTTGGAACGTCTTGCGGTTAACCGATTGGCAATTCTGTATTCGATTGCCATCCCTAGTATTTACCTTTCTGAACTTATCAGATTGACTTTATCCATGTGAGCTTACTACTGGCTATGTTTACTTACCACTTTAATTATCTTTACTTACCAGTGACTTGTGTGAATTTATTCAATTTGACATTATGTGTGTCTTAATCTTATCATTATCTATGTGAACTTACAAATGACTTTATTTATGTGAACTTACCACTGACTTTATCTTTGTGAACTTACAACTGACTTTATTTATGTGAACTTACAACTGACTTTATGTGAACTTAACTGACTTAATGTGAACTTACAAATGACTTAATGTGAACATACCATTGACTTTATATAGATAAAGTCAATCTTTGTGAAATACCACAGACTTTATCTTTGTAAGTTGCCACTGACTTCATCTATGTGACCTTACCACTGACTACATACGTATGAACTGGCCATTTACTTTATCCAGGTGAACATAAGTCAGTGATAGTTCTTATATACATACATGTAGTTCTTATATATATAATGACTTAATCAATAAGAACTATCACTGACTTATGTGAACTTACAACTGACTTTATCTAAGTAAACTTACCACTGACTTTTTATTCATGTGAACTGACCGCTCACTTTATCCAGATGAATTTATCACTGACTTTATCAATGTGAACTGACCACTTATTTACCCAGATGAACTTGTCACCGATTTTATCTATTTGAACTGACCACTTACTTTATCTTTGTGAACTTACCACTGATTTAATCAATGTGAACTTAGGACTGACTTGATTCTTGTGAAAAGATCACTAATTTTATCTACGTGAACTGATCTGACTTCATGAATGTAAACTAAGTACTTTATCTATGTGAACTCAGCTCTGACTTTATCCATGTGAACTTAACACTGACTTTATCCATGTGAATTTACCACATCTAAGTGACCTTACCATTGATTTTATCTATAGTGATGACACCAGGTGAGAAACAACTCTGTAGTTTTTCTGCCAAGGCCCCTGTGATCTGTGTTTTCAAATTGATCTCGGGTAACAATCTGTAGGAGGCTGTAGCTATGGAGATCAAGTAGGAAATGCTTTACATCTACACCCATACACTGAAGAAATCAACGGGTCTATATACATGTTATTTATTGAATGTACACCCATACAATGAAGAAATCAACGGGTCTATATACATGTTACTTATTGAATGTACACCCATACACTGAAGAAATCAACGGGTCTATATACATGTTACTTATTGAATGTACACCCATACACTGAAGAAATCAACGGGTCTATATACATGTTACTATTGAATGTACACCCATACACTGAAGAAATCAACGGGTCTATATACATGTTATTTATTGAATGTACATCCATACACTGAAGAATCAACAGGTCTATATACATGTTATTTATTGAATGTACACCCATACACTGAAGAAATCAACGGGTCTATATACATGTTATTTATTAAATGTACACCGATACACTGCAGAAATCAACGGCTCTATACCGTAAATCTGGAAATTTTTACTGTAGATAAATTTATAGCAAATTTGCGCGTGCAGTGCATTCACAAAAATATTTTTCTTAAAAAAAAATCAGTAACAAAAAATGTAAACAAAAATTTTGCTGACAGCTGGTTTCTATTTTTAACCCGTTGAACAAGAGTTCGTAAACAGTGGTCATTTAAAGAAGCCCGTTTACAACAGATTGTTAACAAAATTTGATTTAATAAAATGTAAGAAAACTTTAAACAGTTTAGATGTATTATCTCTTCTAATATTTTTATCTGATTATTGAACGTTGGCATCATTTAATATTGTATGTAGATGTGTAATTTATTGTATGTGCATGCGTAATTTATAATCTTATTATTGAACTTTGGCATCATTTAATATTGCATGTACATGCGTGATTTATTGTATGTACATGTACATGTGTACTTATAAACTGTTATGAAAATTTTTAGCGCTTTTTAATTTAAGCACCAATGACAATTCGCAAAATTTTGAAACGTAAAAATTAATCAACGGCTTTTTGACCCAAATTCGTAAAAATAAATCGACGTAAAAATTTCCAGATTTATGGTATACATGTTATTTATTGAATGTACACCCATACACTGAAGAAATCAATGGGTCTATATACATGTTAATTATTGAATGTACACCCATACACTGAAGAAATCAACGGGTCTATATACATGTTATTTATTGAATGTACACCCATACACTGAAGAAATCAACGGGTCTATATACATGTTACTTATTGAATGTACACCCATACACTGAAGAAATCAACGGGTCTATATACATGTTATTTATTGAATGTACACCCATACACTGAAGAAATCAACGGGTCTATATACATGTTATTTATTGAATGTACACCCATACACTGAAGAAATCAACGGGTCTATGTAAATGTTATTTATTAAAACTGAAATATTTGTGTAAAATTCATTCATATTGTTCATCTGCTTTTGTCAGTATCATAATAATAAGGTATTTTGTGGATTATGCCTCACTGTATCAAAGGAAACTTGGTAGAGGACTAGAAATGCTGAAACATATTATCCCCCTCCCCAGTATCCATTGTTGACTGATAAAATACAGGTGATTCATCTTACATTGTTTTCAAGTTATATCAAAGGTTAAAGTTGTTCAATATGCCTTAATATTCAAAACAAGGATATAGAACCCTTACATCTAGATGTAAAACAGAATCAATCTTACCGACAGGAGAAAATTTAGCATGGTCTTTTCCAATTCCTTTATTACAGTACACTCTTAAGTCTATTTCCTGTAAAGGAAAATAAATAGAAACCAATCAGACTCTCTAGAGATGTTGTCCCATTACTACATTATTTACTATTGGGGGATTCAGTTACACTTGCATGCACATTTTTTTCAGATACTGTTTTAGTAAAACTTATGAAGTGCACAATAATTTGTGAATTCAGTCTAATTCTGGGAGATGATGTGCTACCAACAGGATCTGGATTTTAAAACTCAAAATTTTTCCTATAATACCCAATTATATTAATGAAATTTTTATGGTTTTCAGAAGAATTTTTTTAACATGACTTTAACAAAATAATAACATCAATCCAGAATGTTGCATTTGTGCTCACATGTGTTTGAAGCAGAAATGAAAAGAACAATTTGTAACTCCTGTTCCTAAAATTAGAAAACTAATCAATCTATCCTCTTAGTGAACAGTCTTTTTCATTTTGTACTTTACAAATAATTTCTGTGTGCCATCTTTTACCTGCCCTGGTCTTAATTTGGCAATCAGAATATCATCATTAACTGGTCTTAAATCTCCCTCTTTAAACTGAAAGAAAAAATACAAACAAAATGATCCTTAAGGATTCCACTGCATAAATAGCAAAAACAAAAAAAAAATATTAACAGGCAAATCAAGGAAAATGTGTAAGGATTCCATAAATCAAAGAAACATCTTTACTAAGAATTTTTTTTTCTTCAAAATTTTCTAAAAACCGATTATTTATTTAAAACAGAACCTTATGTAGAAAGTATCATACCAGTATCTATAAATAAAATATAGGAAATCAAAAATTATAAAGCTAATCTGGACAAATATTATCTAGAAGTAAGACAAAGGTCTCACACCTAATGAATGTTCTGTAAGTGTGCATACCTGGATGTAACATGATGCAGGTTTGATCTGGGTAGTACTTATAGTTTTTTGGACTTGCAAAACTTCTACTTTTCACAATCATCCACAAAATGTAGTTAAGATCCAGCATCTGAGCAGGTCTGGTTGTAACATCCTTAGGTGCACCATGCATGTATGTTTGGTCAACATAGGGCTTACAGTTAATGGGGAATGGACTTGCTTCAATAACCTACACTTTGTCACTCATTAAGAAATTGTAGGTCAGATCCAGTGTCTGAACCAAGTCTGATAGCATGTTTGGTCCAGGTAGGACTTATAGTTACTTGGGAATGGACTTGCTTCAAAAATTTTTACTTGGTTACTCAACTAGAAAATGTAGGACAGTTCCATAGTCCATGCAAGTTTGGTCAAGATGGGGCTATTAGCTTCTTGGTAAAGGACTTGGTCCAAAACCTTTAACCTGGTCACTCAACTGGAAAATCTAGGTCAGTTCCAGCATCTGAAGTCTAGTGGTGTATATCCCTAGATACATCATCCCTGAAAGTTTGTCCAGGTAGGGCTTATAGTTACTAGGGAAAGGGCTTGCTCCAAAAACTTTAACAGAACACTAACACTGATGTCAGGGGTACTAGTATTCAGCCTAAGCTCATCTCAACTTTGTTGAAGTGAGTTGAAAATAAAGAAACAGGAGGCCCAGTGGCCTTAATGGTCACCTGGGTATATTACTACAACACTGTAAAGGATCCATAGATGTATAAAATAAAACAAATTAAACTGAAAGATGAAGATATGTTGCCTAAGAGCAATACAATGATAAAGTATCAACTAAATAGTTAGTCTATTACTCAGTAACGAATCACAAATAGATCTATTCACTTGCCTGTACTTGTCCCCATTTGTCACTATCACCATGCAGACTAAACAAAGCACAGACATTCCCTCCCACATAAGCCCTCTTGGTCCTTGAAGAGCATTTACCGGTAATGTACAGAAATAAGTTTTTTTTCTCATTTTATTTATTTATTATTTACAAGATTACCTGACCATTAAAAGTATGAAGGTAATTTCATGTAAGAAAATTTAATTTCTTAGAACACACGTCACTCTAATAAATTGACCTTAAATATCCAAAGATACTCTTATGCTTGTTTGGTTCATCTTAATTCTATTGTTCTTTTAAAAGTACTGGGTAGTAAAGGAAGGGAATAGCAAGTAGGTCATTAGAGTTACTCAGGTGACACAACATCAGTCATTAAGAAAGCTTTATGATAATATTTATGGCTGTATATACTCACTATTGAGTCTTGTCCTTTCATGGCTATCCATTTTAAATGCTTGGTTGTAACTGAGAAAAAAATGAATTAAGAACTTTTAAAATTTCAAAAGTTTTCCTCCCAGTAATTATATATCTAAACCATATCAAATCCAAAAAAGTGCTTTAAATTTATTTATTATTTTTATTCTTTTACCATATCATTAAATTACACATGTAGTACATTTTATAAATGCACACCGTTTCAACATAAATACATGTGTACATTTAAAACACTGATGATAAATGTAATACATTTTTTTCCCCAATCCATTCCTTATCAGTCAACAGTGCCAAATTGAAAGACTCTCAAATCTCTCTTTATTACTCACATTTAATTCAATTTGATGGAATTTTGTGTCATAAAACAGATTTTTTTCTACAAATCTTATTTTTTTTTTTACTTTTGTTTTAATCTTATCATTCATAAGAAAATTAACCTTCTTGAACTTTGACCTGATCTCTCACCTTTATGGTCTTTATAAAGTTCATCAGGGTCTGTTGTATCCTTGGCTTGGGAATTTTTGGTACATTTTACTTTGAGTTGAAATATGATGGTGTCTTCTGGAGAAGCTTCTTCACCTAAGGAAACATTTTTTTTTATTTCATTCTTGGTGGTAAATACATATTTCTTATTTAATGGCCTCCCATGGTGATGACACAATGGAAGCAATGTTGCATAACTCATGACATATTAATCAGCCAAAAATATCAGAGGAAAGAAGTGGGTGTGTGTCTAATATGAAGAATATGACACCAGCACACACTGTAGACGACATTCTACATTTTGCTCAAACTTCCATTTATTTCTGTCATTTCTCATAACAGAGAAAATAGGATTGTCATTCATCAAAAATTTCTTACTAGGTGCAAAGTACATCTTAGAAAAGAGACATGCACTATAAAGTGAATTTAGAGACTGTATAATAATGTCTCTTAGTTTTTAAAAGACATTTATCTTATTCCTCTAGAACAATATACTTCAAATGCTAACAGTACAGAGAAATATGGTAATGGGAAAAAAATAAGTATTTCTGATTTCTATAACTTGCCCTCTGTTTTGTACTCAAACAGCCTGGGGTCAGCCTTAATGGGGATGAGCCCGAGTCTGTGAGCGAGTACTTCATCTTGTATGATTGATGTGTTGTTGTAAATGTGTACTTTCTCAATAGCCATTGTGGGGACCTGAAATTGTCAAAAAGATGGAAATGCATACCTTATCAACAAATTATAAGGACACAAATGGTTTTACAAATTAATAATAGAATATCTGATAGCATTAAACAAATACAGAATGATTAAAAATTTACTGGCAAACAAAGAAAATTACCTGGAAGATGAATATTTAATGAGACACTGACTTTTATCTTTCATTCTCTACAAAGAAAGCATAAATTAATACCTATAATAAAATATTTATCCTAACATACCTCTGCAAGTAGAATCCTGCGGAATGCATTAGCTATTGCAGCATCAATTCCCACCATGTCAAATTCCATTTCATCAACATTCATTTTGATCATGTCTATTCGGAAATTCTGAAATTGATAAAATGTAAATGAAGATATTTTTGTAATACAACAAATGAGCTATGAAACCCAGCTGGTAATTTCAACAAGTAAAGCAATTTATTTTTGTCATATTACTGTTGGTTCTTAAATCAGATTCTGTTTATGAATAACACTAAAATGGCTTAGAGCCAAATATAGTTGTACTAATTGTTCTATGTACAGTTTGTATATAACTAGTAAATAATTTCACATTTTAGTTTGGGATGAAAAAATGACTTCATTGTGAATTTGCTAAATATATATTAAGATAGCTATAAACATACTCTGTTCTTTGTTCCAAGTGCCAGGATCCATTGGCAAAACCTTAAAATCTTCATTACTGTGTACAATACTATCTCAATACACATGTACCTCTTTGTGCCCAAATATTTAACTGCATTGTGGATCCAGAACATTTTACCTTCTTAAACTTTTTCAAACTCCAAGAATCATCGAAGTTTGGATATTCTCCTGGGAAATCTGTACTATGAACCTGGGAAAAAAAGAAAATACATCACAGGAAACCCAAGAAAGAAAAAAATATAAATCATGAAAACTAGGGAAATTAGAAAAATATATCATTAGGGTATAATGAAGGGTAATCAACCAGCTAACCATTTTAATGGGCTTTTAATAAGACAAGTTTGAGAAACACATGCAAACTGACCATCCAGGTGACAATATACCACTTGAGCAAAACCTGGTATAAAAATTTGATCTAAAAATCAACTTAACCCCACCCAAACTCAGATCTCAAACAAAAATCAAGCCACAGAAAAATTTCACAATCATGCTTCTTCCAATCATACATATCACTTTGCCATACCACAGGCCTACTAAACTTTTTGGGCTTGTTGATAAAATTCAATAAGCATGGTAAAATATTAATTCATTACTACAGTCAAACCTCATTGTTTCAAACTCAATTAGGCCAAGAATAAAACCTTCAAGTTACTGTAAATCATGTTATTTGGGAAAACTTTCTCTTCATGTAATTATGCAGGAGTCTGCTAGCGAGAATTTCATTATCACATATATTTGTATTATTGAAGATTATATACAATAAAAATCAAAATTTGTGAAAAATATTTCTCACTTACAGACAACAAACTAGAACTGTCCTAATAGGACTAATACCCATGTGGGGCAACTACAAAAAGGGTTTTCTTTAAAATAGCTTTCAAAAGAACTCTGCTTTCTTACAAAAAATATGACCTGAATCTTGTTGAAATGGTTGATGGTTGTAACACCTTTGATCATGACCAACCTTTGTGTTGAGTATGAAAAATATGACCATCCAAAAGTCCAAGCATTAAAACATTATAACCCTAAGAACATTTACCACGTTATTAAGTCATATGAGCTTGACCTCTTACAGACAAACTAGGCACAGAATCATGACATACCTCTTTGTCACAAGAAACCTTTGTGTCAAGTATTATCTCCTGATGCTCCTCCAATAAAAAATTGTCTTAGAATTTTACATTTCTGAGACTTCAGAATTTCACACTTCTAAACTTGGCGACTTTAACTAAAGGACTTTTGTTTAGGGTCAGGCCATCCTGAAAAAAATGTTTGTTCAGAATTGCCATCTGAGGGGTTTCAGACCCAGGAGGGAGGGAAGAAACTTTTTTTTTTTTTTTCAAAATTGAAGGTAAATTAAATACTGTTGATAAAAATATCAATAAGCAGTGAACACACTATTTTCTGACTTTTTGTAAAGGTACATGTATCTCCCATGAACAAAGAACCCAGTTTTCATAGATCCAACACTTGGTTGGCACATGTGATAACAGCCAAGAATTGATTGAATAAAAAAAATCTTCCTATTTTTGGTCAGTAAAATATTTCCAGGAGAGGGCATTTCAATGAGGCAGGAGGCAATTCCAAACAAACAATTTTTGTTTTAGTCTCATGGCATATCTCATGATCAAGTAGGATTGATTGATCTTTATAAGTTGAACAAAACTGAATCTGCAGTACCTGTGAAGGATTGTATAAAAATATCACAAATCATGGCCATGTTGATCTAAAGAAGATTTTAAAACATTTTTCCTTGAATTATATTTTCCCACGTAAAACTTTAATCCCCCAATTTTGCCCCCTTAATCCCCCTTTCATGGAAGCTAGGGGACATGATTTGAACAAACTTGAATCTGCCTTACCAGAGATGATTGCATCTTAATATTACTAATCAATAATCATTGTTCTGCTGTTCTTTAAAAGAAAATTTTAAAATGTTTTTTCTTTTATATTTCCATGTTTATTTTCTTCCCCTATATGTTCCCCCCCTCCTCCCCCAAAGGGAGTAGGATTGATTTGAACAAACTCATTTTTCCCTATGTATTTCCATGTAAAACTTTGATCCCCTATTGTGATCCAACTCTTAACCTGGGGCATAATTTAAAAAGACTTCTCGAATCTGCACTAACTGAGATAAATTTTAATATATGTACTACTTGAATCGGATCACCTCGCCCTTTTCCATCACACGCTAGAAAGCGAGCGACGGAAAAGGGCGAGGTGATCCGATTGGTACTACTTATCATGGTCCTCATGTTCTTGGGAAGAAGTTTTTAAATCATTTTCCTATATATTCCCATGTAAAACTTTGAACCTTTTCGTGTTTTTGTGGCCCCACCCTACCCCCAGGGGCATGATTTGAACAAATTTGATTCTACACTATAAAAAAAGCTTCCAATGTTTCATCTTGTATGGACCAGTGGTTCTTGAAAACATTTTTAAAGGACCCCAACAAATTTTTACTATTTCTTAAGGTGTGTGGCCCTTCATTTGAACAAAACTGAATCCCCATCAGACAAGGATACTTTGAGGCAAGTTTGGTTGAAATTGGCCTCATGGTTCTGGAGATGAAGATGAAATTAAGAAATGTTCCCAACAACTGAAATTGTGAAATGTTTATGACAACAACAACAATAACAGACAACAGTTCTGAAAAATTTCAATTAAAAAAAAGCCTTTTGGCTCAGATGACCTAATTATGTTATGAACAAGAACTTTCCACTTCACACCAAGTGTCCTTGTCCAAATGACCTTGGTGCAGGGTTGTAACATACATGCCTTCTAGACACAAGCAAACTAAACCTACAATATTGTTATATTCAACAAACATGTTGTGAAGCACATTCAAAGTATAAATAGATGTATGTTTAATTCACTGTTTCTGTAGCTTAGCAGGGTTTCAGATTGCCATCGTCCATTGGCCATTTGTGGATAAAAATTTAAAATAAAATTAAATTAAAGCTAAAATGACCTTTAAGTTTAACACTGAGCAGACATAATGGCTGATTAAATTCTGTATGTAATGGCCAGTCACGTTCTGATTAATTCACTTTACTACATTCTGCAACCGCAGATTTCATCAGCCAATGACAGTCATGAATTAAACCTTGATCTCCAGATCTCTTCTGGCTGCTTATATGCTTTCCCTACTAATATAAACACTGGGTAGTGGCCAAGCAAATGCCGCCAAAGATTAAACTCCTTGTTTACTGTAAAAGCAGAAATATTCGTGGGGGATTAAATTTCGTTTATTTCATTGTTAACAATTATCAACAAAAATAAATCCCACATGAAATTTTTATTTGACTATATATTGAATAGGGTTACTTTCGAAACAACGAAATTAAATGCCCACGAAACCCTTCTAGATGACAAATGAACGAAATTTTATCCCCACGAAAATTTGTGCTTCTACAGTATTTATTGGACAGCAAACTCTTTTCAAATTAAGAATAAGAATGATGCTGATGAGACAGAAAAAATGGAGATGATCATATAGAAAGAGACATGAAGACATCAGAGTGTGTGACTTGTACATAGCATAAACATTTAACCCGTCACTTTGGTATGATAAATTGGCTAGATCAATTAATGAAAATCCAGGAAAAACATATGATACATGAAACTTAAATTTTGAAGATTCTTTGAAAATTTGGAAAAGGAAAAACCATGAGAAAAATTTATTGTAAATAAATTACATGATTGAATAATACACTTCTTTAGTATTTCATTAATCATTATTACCGGTACTTTGTTTGCATTCTCCGGACTTCATATAATTATGAGATGAAAGAACTAAATATATATAATAGCGAGTGCAGCGAAGCGCCGCTCACATAGCGAGCTCCATAGACAACAGGTATGAATGGAGGAAATTCGGGTTGAAATCTGAACGTTGTTCAAAGAAATTTTTATTGGTCCACGTGAAAAAATTCCAAACTCCCTATAATCCTTTTCGGTGCATAGCAACATGGTGACTTAAGCACAGCAACAACTTACTTGGGAAAAAATACTTGGGAAAAAATACAAACAACGATTTAATACAATTTCCATGCCACAAAACTATCGTTTGTGTCCTCAGTAAACATGACTTTGTTACTGACGTCATATTTTCGTCACTTCAACAGTTTGGATATTTCCGATTTTGTCGGAAAAATTCAAGAAGTTAGGAATCTCGATCCCGATGCATTGGGAGTCTGCAACAATATGTACCATATTTCAAGAGTCAATATCGTTTTTAAAAAGATGAACTTTCATGTACGATATGCAGTAAATGCACGCCAAAGGAGTTTACTGAAAAGTGTAACGTCATAAGCAGAATGTAAAATGACATTTGAGAAGGTGTGTAGAGTTGTACAAAAATGAAATGCGCTCACCCTTACGGTTTCACTGTCGGACATATTTATATGCTACCAGGGTTCCATGCGAAATTATTACAAAACATACAAAAGACCAAGGATAATTGTTCCTTACCAAGAGATACCTTTACATTTATTTCTTTGCAGAGAGCTTAAAAGAAACAAAACACAACTGCATCTACTCTACAATGTATTTCATTTAATTTTGCACAAGAACTGTAGTCTCGTTCAACCAAACGTTTGGCTGTCTCCGTAAATTCCGACATCATGTGACGTCACAGTCTAGACTTTGTCTCGTGCGGTTTGAAGCTTGAAGAGGTGGATCAACGTTACAAGTGTAAGCTGTGTATATAGCCTGGGTTTTTGATGGTACAACTGCGCCCCAACGGTCACACCGAAAAACATATTATAATATATAATTACTTAATTAATCAATGTGAAAAGAAATTGAGATAACAAATTTAGTGCAATAAATTTTCACGGTAGAAGGCTCGGTAGGAATCTACGCGAGGTCGAATAATCAGGGTTGTAAACTGATGCAACAAATGTGCTATCTTACTGCACTTACCATAACAGTTTCAGCGTCTGACAGTAACATATAAGTAATTTGACTGTAATGACATACGTTCAATTTTAGAGAGAAAAAAAAATAAATAGATATTATGGACTAATGGACAGTTTGGCACAGACTAATTCAGTAGCAAATTAAATAAAATTACATTATCGACTCCATGCTCATTCAGAGTAACTCGTGTTCTGGTGTCTTCTACAATATCCATCTTCAAAAAAAATTTCCTTTACGCACGTTTTTTTTAATCACAAAATTTTAGTCAATGTAAAATACAAACTTAGTTCCTTCTTATCAAGGCTCTCCACTTCAAACGCTGAATTAACCAAGATAAGGATCACCTAAAAGAAAAAAAACCAAACAGTCAAAAATATTTGAATGTTTATTTATCTATTTTATCAAGGTTATTCGAATGCAAAAATTATATTTTCTTTAACTTCAGTTTATATACAGCGTAGATCTTGGTAGGACTCGTAGTGCAACAATAAAAAACTTTTATTCGTGTAATGGAATGTACGAGAAAATTATGTTTGACTTATCTATTCTTGTACGCATGCGCAATTTAGAGTAGGCGTTTTCCGGTTTAAAGAAAAACACAGAGATTCACTAAAAAGATGGTAATATTTCATGAAAATCAGTCATTTGACCAGTCCTGAATTAGGTACCGATTCGATGGTGCTGTAAATATACACAGGAATTATTCTGAAACCTAACTTGATTGGCAAAGTAGTCCATATATCTGCGAATATCATCTTTCATGTAGACAGATCTCTTGATTTTGCTATATATCTTGAAATAGCTTTATTATAAAGGTATTCAAAATAGGTTGATAAAGCTATTTAAATTCATTTTTTGACATTATTTTTGAAATATGAAATAGACAAAAAGTTGCAAAAATGTGACTACTCATCAGGTCCAGCACAGGGACTTGCACATTCGAAAATCTCGGAGTTTTTCTACTAGTTAACACAGCTGCTAATTATAAATTTGAAAAAAACCGCGTTCTAATTCCGTATTCGAATGTAAAACACCGAGGTTACTTTCGTTTTCTGTCCCTATCAACTGTCCTAAAGAGCGAGTTCGGATTATTATTAGTCTAAAATGTGTATTGTAGAGGCTCCAAGGGGAAAATTTAAGCATTATGTCCTAGAAGAATCATTACTTGACAGATCCGAGGCGGTTAGTCAGTAAAATACGGGAAAGTATAACGATAACAGAGGTTGGAAGCGAGGAAGGGGTCCAAAATGGCGTCCTCCCTTGTGTTGTTTTAGTATTAACGTATATGATTTTTTTAATAAATAATTATTACACGCCGGGAGCAAGCCCCTGTGGGTCCAGTACAATCTCTCGATTTAGCTATATAGCTTGAAAAAGCTATATAGCTTTACTAAGCTATTCAAAATAGCTTGATAAAGCTATTTATGTGCAGTTTTTCAGAAAAATGTTTTTTGTAAGAAATAGACAAAAAGTTGCAAGTATTTGACTATTCATATATGTACTGTGGGCTATCAAAACAACAACTAAAATCAAAGATAGTTCTAACATTGCAGGATTTGAATACTTTTAAGCAAAAGATGAATTTCCATTGTTTGAGTAACTGTACACTACCTTGTGTTCGTTGAGGCATGGATAAGTATGATTGCTTCTCATTGTACTGAATTATTACCAATCAATTATCTTGTTGACCACAATTGGCCTCTTTTATAATTTCAATGAAGAAGTAACTGTATCAATTGCTTTATATAGCCCCAAAACTTTAAGAACTTTAAGTACAAAGTCTCTAAAGGAGACGCAATTTGATGAGTGATTTTTACATGCATTATTTTCAGAAGAGTTCAAGGTTGAATATTATCACTGCACCAAGGTGCGACTTTCTGTGCATGCTGAGAAAATGACACGCTATTCTGAATAGCTTAATAAAGCTATATAGCTAAATCAAGCTAAATAGCTAAATCAAGAGATTGTGCTGGACCTGCTCATATTTGTACTGTGGGCTATTGAAAAAGCAATCCAAATTAAAAAAAATGTATAAATATTGCTGCTTTTAAACACTTTTAAGCAATAGATATATTTCCATTGTTCGGGTAAATGTATACCACCTTGTATTCTGTGAGACATGGATATAACCGATTACTTCACATTGTACTGAATTAATATTTTTTACGGTGTGACCGTTGGGGCGAGCGCTGTTGTACCATCAAATTACACTTGTAAACTTTGATCCGCCTCTTCAAACTTCCAAACCGCACGAGACACAATCTAGACTGTGATGTCATATGACGTCAGAATTTATGGAGACAGTCAAGTGTCTGGTTGAACGAGACTACAGGTCCAGTGCAATTTTTAACAAAATACGTTGTAGAGTAAATGCAATTATTTTTTTTTATTTTAAGCTCTTGGCAAACTGCAGGCTTTTACATTTTATATTATTTTTATCTCCATTATCGCATGGAATTCTGGTAGTGAGGGAATTCTGGGAAGGTTTCACACTAAAATTTGTCTGACGTATATGTCACTCCAAATTTCCTCTGTTCTTACACGATAGTCTATTGAGCTCGCTGCGCTCACTATTACCAATTTATTTCATTGAACTGCTTTGTAATTTCTTTCAAGAAGTAACTATGTGGTCACAAATCAGTTGCTTTAAATATAACCCTAAAACTTTTAGAACTTTGAGTGCAAAGGCTATGAAGGAGATGCTCTAGATAAACAATTTTCATGCAGTTTTCAGAAAAATACCAAGTTGAAAATCATCATTGCATAAAGTTTTTATTTTTTACATGCTGAAAAAAATGCACATTTAACAAAAAATATATGATGAAATAGCTGAATCAAACTGTTTTGAATAGCTAAATCAAGCTATATAGCTAATTCAAGCTACCTAGCTAAATCGAGATTGTGCTTGACCCAGTAGAGTTGACAAGAAGAACAGAAAAAAAAAAATCATAACGTTTATCATTGAGATTTAGAACTGGTAAAATGACAGCATGAAAAATGTCTGATAAGGAGTCTATCTATATTTTAATGATCTATTTTTCCATTTTCTGCAATCTTTTTTTGGTTTTACATATGCTTGCTTTTGATTGCTGATATGTTGTTTCTAGGGCTGTCACGGCACAGGCACTTGTTTCTGTAATAAATTTTTTAACCCATAGTATAATAATAACACAAGGTATCCAACTCCGAATTACACGGAGTACCCCCCTCCCTCAGAATCGCACTCATTTACAATTTCACAGGACATGCACTGGCAAACTGTTTATACCTATGTCTTCTACGATAATTTATCTACACAACCATATATGGCATGCTTGTCTTTTTTTTCTTTAGTCTCCGTAAACAGCGTCAAAACTCTGCTCGCCGTGTGGAAAAGTCGAATTCAACCATGAAATGGTATGTGCTAGTTCCGCACAGAGATTTTGATTGGCTAAAAATCTGTTTCTAAAATTACATTGGATAAACATCGTTATGTTTTCAGGGAAAATCAGACGTAGACAAGTTCTATTTACTCATGCAATATTTAAACACTGGAATTGAATTTTTAAACCCACTCATTTTTTAATTTTGTTCTCTGTGCGGGATTAGCACATACCATTTCATGGTTGAATTCGACTTTTCCACACGGCGAGCAGAGTTTTGACGCTGTTTACGGAGACTAAAGAAAATAAAGACAAGCATGCCATATATGGTTGTGTAGATAAATTATCGTAGAAGACATAGGTATAAACAATTTGCCAGTGCATGTCCTCTGAAATTGTAAATGAGTGCGATTCTGAGGGAGGGGGGTACTCCGTGTAATTCGGAGTTGGATACCTTGTGTTATTATTATACTATGGGTTAAAAAATTTATTACAGAAACAAGTGCCTGTGTGTCACGGTTCCAAAATTTTTCGGGTCGGGTCGGGTCTGTAAATTTTCGGTTCGGTTTCGGGTTTTTCGGGTCGGGTATTTACATCTATTTTAAACCTTAATTTCATGAATTTAACTTGAAAAATCTTTATTTGCTACATTAAATTTACATTGAAAACAAGTCTTAACCATGCGAACGTCTACACATCGGTGACTTGGCCTACTATTAGTCACAACCTGACCATTCCTGCTCGTTTTGATAATTATCTAACACTTCCGTGACAAGTGTTTTGTCATGGAATGAACTAAATTTCAGTTGTGATGTTAATTATCACTGTTATCGTCATCATTCCTTTGATTTCGACGCCATTTTTTGCATTGAACAGACTCTAATATATAAACCAGACCCGAACCGAAATCCAGAAAAATGGAACCGGAACTGAACCAAACAACTTGGACCGCGGTTCTCGGTTATTTCGGGTACTCGTGACAGCCCTAGAACTTGTTTCAAGTTAAAAACAAAGTGTTGACAGATGATTTTCTGCACACACTTGTGTTGCAGTGATCCAGAATTGCTACAGTTTAGAAGTAGGTTGACTAATTTAAGATCAATATCAAACAAAAATTGACGAAAAAATCTAAACATTGCAAAAATCAAATGAATATTAATATAAGCCTTCATCATCATGTCATATTTCAATTTATTTTTACATTTTTAGATTTATCAATTATCAGCTCTTAAATCACATAACTATTCGGAACTGGTCAAAATTCAGAACTGGCCAAATGACTGTCCACCAAGTTCTATTGTTAAAGTAATAAGTCGTAAGTAATAATACAGAAATATGGATATGTGGTAGAATATGCTTAGCAGGACAAAGTTAGTCATTATCTCTAGAAATTTCATTTTTATTGTGACTGTGATATTTAAAATGAAATTGTTATTGATTGCACAGAGCCATATCATGGAATTGATTTCATCAGTATTAAATAGCAGTGAATTCAAAATACATCAGGTGGTCAGACCTGGCCAGCAAATTAAAACTCCTTCCAGTTTCTTTCTAGATCAAACCAAACTTATGTCCTATAAAGGGTTTTAACTGTTTTGAGTAATCTTGGTCTTTGGAACTCTTAAGCACACCAAAAACTTGAATACGGCATGGAGTACAGCATAAATCCTCAATGTGTTGTTAAAAAATTAGCTCTGATACTAAGACTAGGATCATACCATGTATTCATTTAATGTGGTGTTGGAACATTTTCGGTCAGACAGAAATTTGTTCAGTCCTATGAAAATCATTGAGCAATAGAACCAAATGTCCTATGTAGGTAAATAAAAAACTTTCACATTCACTATGCAAGTAAAAAAAAAAAATAAAAAAAACATAACTTTCACATTCACTGTAAGAGTTAATACAGTTCATTTCTTGAGAAATTTTACAATTATTTCTGTCCATACACCGATACACTGAAGTAAGGTAATGGAAAGTGAATTTTATTTTTGCTTTTCACTTATCTGTGTCTTGCAGTGTTAAAACACAGTTGTATTTGTGCAATATCTTACCAGGTCAAATTTCACCCACATCAAAAATAGGTCACTGTGACCTTTAATTAAGATGATATGGCCAAATATGGTAAAACCATGTCTAGCTCATAACTGTAAAACTATTGGACCTAGAATCATCAAACTTGGCAAGTTAATGCATATTAGGTAGAGGATGTGTCTTGGCCTACATTAAAGTCACTGTGAACTTTAATTAAGGTGATTTGGACAAGAATGGCACAACTCTGTCTGATTCATAATTGAATAACGTTTAGACCAAGATTCATCTAAACCTGGTCAGTTAATGCATCTTAGTTAGGCCACACACACACATACAGCCAGTTGTGAAATATACAATGTACCATTTGTACTAAATGTAACAATAGCGTAGGAGATGTATATCAAACTTAAGGAATAGAAAAATCATTTAAATCGTTGTACCAAGGTTGACATGATTTTCTTCCATGCACACTCATCTATTTATGATAGTCGTATTCTGTGCCGTGTCGGTTCACTTTAATTTTTCCTTTTAATTTCTAGATTCGATTCATTTTGATTCAAAATCGAGCGGGGAAAACAAGATTAGCAAAGTGGTATATGCATTTTGATGATGATGAAAAGCAGAAATTGATTGAAGAGGTACATGCAGTTGTAACTGTAAGAGATGCCAAGCATACCAACTTTGTGGAGGTAAACAGTTTTTTGTCAACAGAATTTTTACTTTTCTCTTTGATCCAAGTAGAACTGTGTTGATGATAAAAAATGAAGGAAATTCAATTCAAAATAGTTTTGGAAATCAAAGGATTAGGATTCATTTTAATCCCTGTTGGCTATTTTAAAAAAAAAGTAACAGCTCTATTTTGGCCATCTTCCCTTTGGAATTTGATCACAGCAATAATTACTGTCATTGAACATAGGGCTATTCAGTCTATTGGTTATAAAAAATAAAACTTCTAAAACAGTGAGCAGATAGAAGATCTAATTTAAATTACCCCCGGTAGAATGAAGACCATTCCAATGATGAAAGTATACATACTTAAATAAATTGACACCTTATTTTGATTGCATTAATAAAAATAAGAATTCAAAGTAATTGTATACCATAATATCTTTTTTGTGTGATGTTTGTTTTCTTCTGTTTTCTTCTCTTGATAACTCATTTCAATTTGCATTTCAGTTCCGAAATTTTAAAATTGTGTACAGACGATATGCTGGGCTGTATTTCTGTATCTGTGTGGATGTCAGTGACAATAATCTTATGTATCTCGAAGCCATCCATAACTTTGTAGAGGTTCTCAATGAATACTTCCACAATGTGTGTGAACTGGATCTGGTTTTCAATTTTTATAAGGTGAGAATGTCATCTAAAAATCACAATATATAAACAAAAGAAATCAGTCATATAAATAAAGGTTTTTTAAATGACTTGATAACAAGCGATGCATGTTTCTGGTGCATGCACAGGCACTTGATGTTTTTGCATATAACAAAACGAAAAAAAAAAAAAAACCTAGCTAATGGTAGAAGGTTAAGAAAAAATATAACATCAAGTGCCTGTGGATATCTTAAACCTAAATTTGACATCTTTTTTTTTTAATGAACTTTCAATTCTGTTTAGGATATAAATAATCAAGAATTATTTTCAAATTGTTAGTAACCTACAAAATCTTTTGGTTGTTATTTTAAACATAGTTTTTGTTTTGCAGGTGTACAGTGTTGTGGATGAAATGTTTCTAGCTGGTGAAATAAGAGAGACAAGTCAAACTAAAGTTCTTAAACAATTGTTAATGCTCTCCTCTTTAGAATGATTTGTTGTGAATGAGACATAATTGTGTTGTTTATATGTGTAATGTGAATTAGAATTGATATATATGTTCACATTCCAAAAAATATAGGTAGAGAAATTGTAGTTGAAGTATTAAAACTGAATAACTACAAATAGTTACCTAGAAGCACATGTGGGTTAAGTAACATTACTACCAGTGTTTTCCATACAGCTAAATGTGTATGTAACATTCATTGAATGCATGTGCTTGATACATAAAAGGCTTAAAAGCATAAATATATGTAAAATAAACAAGAGTATATTATGTGTGGGAATCTGTAAATCAACCAATTTCAAAAGCAACAACTCTACCATTTTATATTTCCTGTATTTAGAGGTGGAGTATTTTTCCCTCATGAAGGAATTGTGCAATTTATAAATAAAAGATTGAAATATTAAAGTGTGGTTTTTGGTACAAAATGTATTAGTTACCTTTACCAATACCTGGGTATCTCATTAAGGTGCAAAAGAATGCATGTGTAATATTAGGAGGAGGTGTATTTTATGATGAAAAATCTATATTTTGAGGAAGATCAACCGATTATAGATGCTGGGATTTTTTTTTTTTCCTTTGGTCACCCAAGTCACTCTGGGACTTGCTACAGTTAAGACTTATTTTGTTCTAACAGGGATATAGGAAATTTACGGATAAAGAGAAGGGTTTTTTTTTTATCTCGGGCAACATTCTCGACAATATCTTGTAAAAATTTATGGTTGTAACCAACTCTGATATAATGATTTTACAGATATAGCAAGTTGATTTTATGTCGTGTAGAGTTTAAAAATAACAAAATTTACATATTTTATTTTAAAAATTTTAAGGTCTCCAAATTTGAAATTTCAAATTTGAAAATATTAAACAGACATTATTTTATTTTCATTAGTATTTATAACTGAAAGGATGACTGCACTTAACACCAGGTTTTTGGATCTTTTTCAGTTGCTTTTATATCTTAACCTCATAATTTCACATTTGCTTATTGATAAAGAATCTTGTCAATATGGAACCAAGTCTTAATATTAAGATGATTTTAGACTGTGATACTATAAAATAATCTATGTGTTTCTCACCCTTACTGCTTTCCAAATATAGAGAATTTACACTTACTTGCCTTTGATTGAACAAAAGGTTGATACAATTTGCATGTGAGAGGTGTAGCTAACATTGTAAGAATGGGTCTAGAATTAGACTGGCATAAATACATGACATATTTAAAAAAAATACATGATTATTCTTTCTCCATCTTTCTCTCTCTTCTATATGACACCAGAACACTATTCTAAGGCTTCAAAATGATATTGAGAAAATGTCACATTTTAGAAAAGGGCTTGAAGTTACTCTGGAATGAAACTGCTCCAAAAACTTAAACCTGGTCACTCATGCAGAAAATATAGGTTAAATCCAGCATCTGAAGCAAATCTTGTAGGATGCAACAATGGCAGTCAACATAGGGCGTAATTAGTTACTTTAGAACGAACCTGCTCCAAAAATTCTAACCTGGTCTCGCTCATCTAGAAAATGTAGGTCAGATCCAGAATCAGGTGCAATCTAGTAGTGGACATCTTTAGATGCATCATCCCTGCAAGTTTTGTCAATATAGGGCTTATAGTTACTTACAAAAATGAGACCTGCTCCTAAAAATTTGACCTGAGCCAAAATCATTAAACTGGTCATTTTTGGGGTTGAAAATGTAGCAACTGAAACCTGGACTGGTACAATAAAGCATACTAAAAGTGTTGTCCATGCATCTCTGATCAATACAGGGCATAGATTCTGAAGTACTTGAAAAGAAATCTGCTCCAAAAACTTTAACCTGGGACACTAAAGGTATTACATAAGCTCTCCCAACTTTATTAAGATGAGCTAACAGTTTGAAAATATCTTTAATAGTTTAATTGAAACTAAAGGCAAAATAAAGAAAAATAAGGTCAAGGTCATACATTTTAGACACAGTCACATAGTTCTCACCAAGATATATCAATATAGTGTGTAGATAAAATACTTGAATAGTTTCTTTGAAACTGAGCTAAACGCAAACTTAAGAAAGTGAGGTCAAGCTCAAGTTTTAAAAAATGATGCAGTTTATTAAAACTCACCAATTGAAAATGTATCAGAAATGAAGTTTGATAAATAGATATTGACTTGTTTCTTTGAAAGTGAGCTAAATTCAAATTGAAGAAAAGTTAAGTCAAGGTCACAGGGAATGTCAAATTCAAAAACACTTCTGATGCAGTTGAATAGCACTCTCTAACATGCATAAGCATATGAAGTTTGATATAAATATCTAGCATATTTTCTTTGAAACTTTGCGAACACTAATTTAAGAAAAAAGAGGTCAAGGTAAAAAATGTTGATGCAGTTAAATAGCTCTCATCAATATGTATCAGCATATGAAGTTTGTTAAAAATCTTTGAAACTGAGCTAACACAAATTTAAGACTAGAAATATGACCCGAATGCCCCTCCCAAGGTTCATTAGTATTGTATTAGTGTATAAAGTTTGATCAAAATACCTTGAAAAGTTTCTTTCAAATTAAGTTTTCTACTCAATAAATAGTAAAATCAAAGGTCATTGGAAAGGTCAAGATAAAAAAAAACATAGGTAATCAAAGAATTTGAAGCTCACCTCGACGAATGTTATCTATAAGTAATGCAATTTTCACATCATATTTTTTTTCCAGTTAGTTTACATCCAAAGATCTATATCCATGCAAGTTTGATTTAAGTAGGACTTATAGTTACTTGGAAATGGACCTGCTCAAAAACTTTTAACCTGTTTACTATTATCAAGAAAATTTTGGTTAGTTCCAAAATCCAAAGCAAGTCTAGAAGTTTTCATCCTTAGATGCACCATCTATACAAAGTTTACCATAACAGGCCATCCAAAAAATTATCTTGGTCACTCATCTGGAAAATGTAGGTCAGATTCAGAATCCAAAGCAAGTCTGGAAGAATCCATCCCTAGATACATCATCCATGCTAATTTGGTTAAAATATGGCTAAAATTCACTCAAGTGGAAAATCTAGGTTGGATCCAGCATCCGAAGTAGGTGAGTTACTGTACATCCCTAGATGCATCATCCATGAAAATTTGGTCCAGGTTTAAGGACTTATAGTTACTTGGGAATGGACCTGCTCCAAAATCTTTAACCTGGTCACTCATGTGGAAAATCTAGGTCAGATCCAGCATCCGAAGCAAGTGTGGTAGTGTCCATCCCTGGATGCATTATATATGCAACTTTGGTCCAGGTAGGGCTTATAGTTACTTCGGAATGGACCTGCTCCTAAAACTTTAACCTGGTCACTCGTGGAAAATCTAGGTCAGATCCAGAATCTGAAGCAAGTGTGGTAGTGTCCATCCCTAAATGCATCATACTTGAAATTTGGTCCAGGTAGGGCTTATAGTTGCTTGGGTATGGTCCTGCTCCAAAAACTTTAACGTGCTCACTCATCTGGAAAATCTAGGTCAGATCCAGAATCCGAAGCAAGTGTGGTAGTGTCCATCCCTAGATGCATCATCAATGCAAGTTTGGTCCAGGTAGGGCTATAGTTACTTGGGAACAGACCTGCTCCAAAAACTTTAACCTGGTCACTCATCTGGAAAATCTATGTCAGATCCAGCATCCGAATCAAGTGTGAAAGTGTCCATCCCTAAATGCATCATCATGCAAGTTTAGTCCAGGTAGGGCTTATAGTTACTTGGGCATGGGCCTGCTCCAAAAACTTTAACCTGGTCACTCATCTGGAAAATCTAGGTCAGATCCAGAATCAGAAGCAAGTGTGGTAGTGTCCATCTCTAGTTGCATCATCCATGCAAGTTTGGTCCAGATAAGGCTTATAGTTACTTGGGAACAGACCTGCTCCAAAAACTTTAACCTGGTCACTCGTGTGGAAAATCTAGGTCAGATCCAGCATCCAAAGCAAGTGTGGTAGTGTCCATCCCCAGATGCATCATCCATGAAAGTTTAGTCTAGGTAGGGCTTATAGTTACTTGGGAATGGACCTGCTCCAAAAACTTTAACCTGGTCACTCATGTGGAAAATCTAGGTCAGATCCAGCATCCGAAGCAAATGTGGTAGTGTCCATCCCTAGATGCGTCATCCATGCAAGTTTGGTCCAGGTAGGGCTTATATTTACTTGGGAATGGACTTGCTCCTAAAACTTTAACCGGGACGCCGACAGTATAGCAGAAGCTCATCTTGACTTCGTCAAGGTGAGCTAAAAAATGGAGACAGTTGATAAATTCTTGCCAAATAATTATCAGTGCATAAGCTTACATAAAAAAATATCTTAAATAGTTTCTTTGAAATTGATATAATCAATAATTTAATTAAGCAAAGTCAAAGGAAAGGTCAAGGTAAAAAAATCTTGATGCAGTTGAATTGCTCTTATCAATGTGAATAAGCATATGAAGTTTGATAAAATATCTTGAATAGTTTCTTTGAAACTTAGCTAAACACAAATTTAAGAATAGTGAAGTCAAAGCCAAGGTCAAGGTCAAGGTCAAAAAATGTTGACAGAGTCAAATAGTATACAGTTATGGAATGGGTATGAGGGAAATAGCAAATTTAAGGTTCCCTGAGGGAGGAAACTTAACGCCGAGGGAAAGTGAAAGCAAAATCAACTCAGTATTGTCAGTCCATGCTCATTAATGTGTGCAGAGTTTAACAAATTGAACACACCCGGTGGAACGTAAACTTTTTTGTAAGCAGGGCACGTGCTCTGTTATTGTTAATATTTACATTTTACCGAGTGTGTTTAATTTGTTAAACTCTGCACACATCACTGAGCACGGACTGACAATACTGGTGAGTTGGTTTTGCTTTCTCACATTTCTACTCTAAATTTTGTGGATTATATCTTTAATTTTTCATTAATACACAACAAAATTTCTACTTTTCTTAAGTATTAAGGATAAAGTTTACTTTGTGAAAGTGCAAGGATTGTCCATCAAACGCGTCCCGAAATTCGTAGTTTCAATAATTTCCAGATAAAATCAGTTTTTTATTATATTTCCATGTGAAATGCTATAGCAACATATAATTCATGATATTATACACAAAATTTGAGAAATCTGTGTCTAGGCCCCTTTAAAGAATTATCATGCTCCTCATTTTGCTTCATTCCAGAATTGATTTTGACATCGCATGTTGAAATGTTTTTACATCAGTAGTTACATTGATAGTAACATTACATCACAGACTAGAGATTTCTCCTACCTCTCAGCCACCAAGCATTTTGATTAGTTAAAAATAAATAATAGTTACCAATGAATATTAATGAGGGTGTAGTCCCATGGAGTAGCTCTGATTTTACAGGTAGTAGTCCTCAGATGGGGGAAAAAGTATATTCTCAGGGAAATAGATAGTTTTATGGTATTCATTTTATATAGAGTAATAACAGTAGAGGTATAATAATTCTAACTAGTATGTATCAGCATGTAAGCTTTAATAAAAACACCTTGAATGTTTTTTATGCCCCGGGATCGAAAGATCCTGGGGGTATATTGTTTTTGTCCTGTCTGTCTGTTGTCAACTTTAACCTTGCCCATAACTTTTGATTGGTTGGAGCTATGACTTTCATATTTCACATGTGTATTCCTTGTGACAAGACCTTTCTTTAGGTACCATCATATTTGACCTTTGACCTTGGAGTTTGACCCACTTTTGCAAAATTTTATGAGACTTTAACCTTGGCCATAACTTCTGAACAGTTGGTGCTTGGGGTTTCAAACTTCACATGTGTATTCCTTGTGACAAGACCTTCCTCTGGATATCAACCTCTTTGACCCTTTGACCTTGACCTAGGAGTTTGACCTACTTTTGAAAAACTTTAACCTTGGCCATAACTTTTGAACAGTTAAAGCTAGGGCTTTCATACTTCACACATGTAATCCTTGTGACAAGACCTTCCTTTGGATGCCAACCACTTTGACCTTTTGACCTTGACCTAGGAGTTTGACGTACTTTTGAAAAACTTAAACCTTGGCCATAACTTTTGAATGGTTGATGCTAGGGCTTTCATACTTCACATATGTAATCCTTGTGACATCACCTTCCTGTGAATACCAACCACTTTGACCCTTTGACCTTGACATAGGAGTTTGACCTACTTTTGAAAAACTTGGCCATAATTTTTGAATGGTTGGTGCTAGGGCTTTCATACTTTACACATGTAATCCTTGTGACAAGACCTTCCTTTGGATACCAACAACTTTGACCTTGACCTTGATGTTTTACTTACTTTTAAAAAACTTTAACCTTCGCCATAACTTTTGAACAGTTGCAGCCAGGGCTTTCAAATTTAACATTTTTTATCTTTTGGCCTGGATTTTGACTTGGATTTGAGAAACTTTAACCTTCGCCATAAGCTGCCATTCGGGGGCATCAGTGTTTCACAAACACATCTTGTTTTTTTTTTTTTTTAAATTTAGCTAAACACAAATTTGGAGTCAAGGTCAAAGGAAATATTGATGCAGTTGAATACCTCTCATCAATACATGTATGTATCAGCACATTAGGTTTGATTAAAATATTTTGAATAGTTTCTTTGAAACATACCTAAACACGAATTTAAGAAAAGTAAAGCCAAGGTTAAAGGAAAGGTCAAGTCAAAAAATGTTGATGAAGTTGAATACCTCTCACCAATATGTATCAGTATGCAAGGCTTGATTAAAATATCTTGAATAGTTTCTTTGAAACTGAGCTATACATCAATTTAAGAAAAGTGAGGACAAGGTCAAAGGGAAAATCAAGGTAAGCTCTCATCAATATGTATAAGCATATAAAGTTTGATTCAAATACATACATCAGCATATAAAGGTTTATAAAAATATCTTGAACAGTTTCTTTGAAACTGAGCTAAATGCAAAGTGGTATGCAAGGAAGGATGGAAGACAGACATGACAAAAATATGCCCCAGCTATGTTCAGGGTGGACATAAAAATTCATATAAAATTATTCAGAACTAATATTGGTATAGCATTCTTCCTCAAGTGTAGCAATATGGAAAGGTGAAGCTTATCTCAATATTGTGCAGGACACAATTGAAGAGGACACTACCATGATAAATCAATGTATTTCCATTTTTGGAGAATGGGAAGAACAATTATGATGACACATGTCAAGTACAGATATCAGTTTTGCCATTTAAGAAATAAGGTATCATTTTAAAAGTTTTATCGGGATGTAAATATGGGGTTGGTCATGTGATCAAATCTCATAAAGCCCGAAAGGCTTTATGGTAGATTTGATCACATGCAAACCAGTATTTACATCCCATAAAACTTTTAAAATGATACCTTATTACTTATACATGTATTTACATTTGTGACGGATTTATTACAAATAGTAAGGTACTAAAGTTTTAAACCCATGAATGATTTTTTTTTTTTTCAAAACTCAACGGTATAACTTGAATGTGTTGAACACGTCGATCACTTATGACGTCACTATGAAATTACGTAGATCATGTATGACTAAACAATCAATTTATGGTCACATGACGCACATGTTTTACACAGGTGTAAAAACCCTTGTTCAAATAGTGTTATATAAGGGAAAACATTTGCAAATGTAAATATTTGGTGGTGAACAAATAATTTCTAGAACATGAGAAACTTAAGTAATAACAAGCAACCCACAAAAAAAAGAAAACTTGTAATTAAATTGGTTTATTTAGCAAAACTATTCTGTAATAAAGAAACAGTCCATAATAACAACTGGTTGAGGATGCAAGAAGCAGAATTTGCTTGGCAGCAAAGGGAGATCACAGAATACAGAGAAAGAAGGGGAAGAGACAGACATTTTTTTCACATGCATAATGACTAAGAATCAGGAGGAAGTTCATTTAGAACAAAACGTTTGAAATATATGTTACAAGAAATCATTCATTTTCGAGGCATGTGGTATACAATGTAAATTCTTCATAACGGCACATATGTTCTGAACATGTTTAACATGTCTCAAAAATGACAAAAATAATATAAATTTTGAGGAGTAAAGACTGATTTTATAATGATAAAGAATATACAACAAATATGCAATATGAGTCTATTGAAAATTTCAATTGAGACATGACATGAAATTGAGGGGTTACAATACTGACAGACCTAAACTTAGCATATGCACATAAATTAAAATGAATTTTATATCTAAACCTAAAATGCTTCAAATATTTCACAATCAGAAAGAAAAAATGTAAAACTAATAGAGGAATTAGTACCTTTAATCCAATTCATTTTACCAGATATCTGTAAAGTAAAAAAAAATCCAGAGGTCTAGTAGTTACAACTCAAAAACTTAGTCCATTCACATTTTAAGTGGCAATATTTATTCTTGTTCTTGGGGGAAAAAAAGCTGCATTTTTCGTAATGAACAGTAAATAAATATGGAAAATGTGCCCTTTTCATATTTTCAATAAATAGTCTTTCAAAGGATAAAAACTTATCTTATAACCAGACATGTAAAATTTTATACTCATTAAAAAACAATAAAATAGACCAAGTTACTAAATCTGATCAATTTATACATGAAAGAAAACTTACTGTAATAAATTGTACAAAGATGGGTAAAAAGAAATAAATAATATTCCATGTGGCAACTTATCGTAATACATATAATGTATCTAAAATGAAAGAGCATGATCTTTATCATCTATTTACAAAGTTCCTTATAAAACTAAGTTATCAATATTACTAGAATAGGACTACAACCTATATATGGGTGAATTCAAAAAAAATGACCACCAAACTGAATTTTTTTGGCAAAATTCAACTACTTATAACATATTTTTCACTTATATCATCATATTGCAAATGCATTCTAGTTTAAAATCCTGAAGTGGCAATAGAATAGACAATTGGATTAAATAGTTTCAGAATTTTTAAGAGTAAAATTTCTTTTGAAAAAATAAAATATCATGACACCTTAAAAGACTTTCTAAAATACATAATCACAAGAAATTATAGTTTTTTATGCTTCAAAATGGTAAAAGGGGTATAAATGATTAAATCTAGACCTTGAATGAGTATCTTCTCTTGTACATGTGACAAAAAATTGGCTTTTTGATTGTTATGTTACATTATTTTTTCAATTCTGGTTTGAAAAGTTTTAATATGAAAAAAATATGAAGCAATAAAATTCCCCAAAATTCACTTTTTTGTCTGTTCAAGTCAATTCTTTAAAACTAAGCCAAAAAAGAATTGTTATATACGAGTTCTCTTACAAAAAATACTAGATTTTGAAGTGACCCTATGTTACATTATTGTGTTGCACTCCTGACATCTGATATGTATTTTATTTAACATTGTTTTAAAAATTATAACACACAATAACCCACTCTTACTTTGTAAATCAATTTGTCGTGTTGATATTTTTCATCGTTTACAGAAGATTTTTCATATTTTGAAGACCTTAAAACATGATTATTTGCAAAGTGTAATATATATAAATTTTATTTAAAATATATGTGAAATGATGAAAACTATTCCCTGAATTGACTGTAAAATTTCTGTAATTTGTTGATAGACATAGTTTTTTGAACATCAAATAGTATCAAGCATTTTTTTTCAACTTATTTTTTAGTAAAGATAATTAAAAAGCATCGGTAATTATGAAGCAGTTTTGTTGCACTCCTGACTGCAGTAAAGTTTAAAATTAAAACCATAGAACACAAAAATTCATAAAGTGTTGGCAACATCAAGTGGTAATGAAATTGTGCAATACTTATAGTCCAATACTTCATAATTAAAACAGATGAAAGTATTTAAAATTTACATTTTATCTGGAATTATACCCTATTTTATGCCAAAAAACTAGCTTAAATGAATATTTAGAAGATAAAATATATTTTAAAGCATATTTTCCTTTAGAGGACAAACACAGTAACCCACCAGAAAAAATTGTACTCATCATTTTTTCTTTATTTTTATTCTTGGTGGATGATTTATAATTCTAACATATTTGTTGCACTCCTGACCAAAAGCATTGGGGCCTTTAAAGTAGAATTGTGAAGTGAAAATTACATAAGAACTTATTCTGTTGTTTCAGTGAAGTTGAGGAGGAATTACTTGAATTTAATGACAATGTTTTAGTGTGTTTATTTTTAACGTTCATTAAAAAAATCACAAAAAAGAAAAAAACACATCTGAATTGATAAAATTGAAAAAGGATGGATTTTGATAATAAAACTATCAATAATTTAGCATTAAATTATACAAAAAGATCATTATTAATTAATGGATACCTCTAAGCATGAATAGAAGTCTTTTCGACACACAACTTGAATCTTTAAAAAAATGTGTTGCACTCCTGACCATAGAAATATAGATCTGAAGCACAGACAGATCCTGTAATTGATAAATCTATTTGGTAAAAATGCTCTTTGTGTCTTTATTTTCCAAAATAAAAATCGGAAAATCATATAATGATAATAGTTTTTTCATGCTTGGGAGCAAAACATCAAATGTTGCACTCCTGACATTTTTGGGTATGCACATATACTTGACTCTCATTAATGCTGCTTGTGATTTATATAACATTTTTAAGTTTTAAAATGTATATCAGTTATTATTTTACACTTCCAAAATTCTTTTTTGTCTTAATTTTCTATCAGACTTTTACAATTGATGTTTTTTTGGCAACACTACATTTTTTCTGTTGCACTCCTGACATGGTATAACATTTTTTTAAACATCAGTCATGACCACAACTTGATTAAACAAAAGTTATGACAGTCCACATTTAAAGCTCAATACTTTGAATATTATCAGGAAAGTCTTTATTTTCAACATGAAGCATTGTTTTTTATTTCACAGATCTCCAAAAAATATTGAAATTTCAAAATGTCACAAAAAGGTGTTGCACTCCTGACAATTTTAGCATCATTTTTGGGCATAACTTTTTTGTTAATTGAGATATCAACGAGATATTTGGCAGGTATTTAGACACTATCTAAAGACATATGCTGAGACGTAGAAGTCTATTTTTATTGCCTGTATTTTTAGTTTGGGTTGATAAATATGCGTTTGGTCATTTTTTTTTAATTCACCCATATAAAATAGCACAAAAGCATGTGATCAATTAACACATATTCCATTGATAATTAGAAATCCTTGAGGATTCTGCATGCAACATTTAAAACATACCCTGTCAGTAGTCACTAAGAACACCTGAATATTTACAAACTGAGAGAACTTGCACAGTATTTATGTAATACTCTGTACTTGACTATATCCCTACTGAACCTACAATTTCATTACAATTTCATGATCACACTACATTTGTATGTGTATATACTACAAATCAAGAAAAAGAACAATGAATTTTAATAATTTACATTCCATTCATCTCGTCATGGAGATATTCCGGAACTGAGGCCGGGAGGGAAATCTTGTGTTGTGTTCGACGAGGTGACATGGAGTGCCGTCTGCTCAGATGATGAGCTGGTGATCCTGGTGATGATCCAAGTCGTTTGACTGCTTTAATGGGTGACCTTGGGGAACAGGTCGTCTGAGATCTTTGCAGCATTTGTTTGGGGGTCAGACCTGCTGGGCTCCTGAGAATAACACTGTCTCCCAGGGGCTGTAAAATTTTAGGAAGCTTAGAAGTTTTTACATTATCAATAATCTCTGGTTTCAGTGGAGTTCCTGTAAGGGTATCAGATGTGGAGTCATTTGATTCCTCTTCTTTAATGGACTCTATTGTGGAAACATTCTCCTTATTTTGTGGATTCTCTGTGATGCTGTCTTCACTTGTCTCCATTGGTTCTTCTGGTAAAGGTGTAGCAACAGCAGCTTCAAATACACTATCATCTATCCTGGTATCTTTGGACTTGTATAAGTCTCCTTTAGGAGTATCACTGTCCTTTGCATAGTAAATACTGGGTCGTCTGACTGGTTTTCTAAATTTTGACCCTGTATTTGGGGTATCAACATTTGTAACAGCGACTTGCTCTGTTGGTTTGAGAAGTTGGGTAGAGATAGGAAGTCTAGCCTGTCCCTTACTGAGGAGTTTATTAGGATGACAGTCACTTTTTTTATTGGCAAGAGATTCTTTCCTGGTCAGCATTGATGGTAATTTCAGTGGTGAGGCTCCTGCTTTCCTGGAGACACAGTTTGGAAATCTTAAAGGTGAATTATGCCTCTCAACAAGGTCAGCACTTGCCATATTTTCTACCACTGGAGTGATGTCCCCAGTTTCAAACTGTTTTATACTTGCCGCTACTCTGCCAGCATGTTTTACTTTCAATTCTAAGATGCTCTCCCTTTTAGGCTTGTGGAATTCAGCTTGTTTAATTCTTGGTGGTGGTGGTCCCATAACTTGAAAGTCATCATCTGACGTCTTTTTCATTCCTTTCTTGGATATGTAGCCCGCTCTAGATAACAGATTGTGTGTCTCAGTGGAGATTTGTAGATTTGGTGTAATATTTGGTTGTCGTTTTGCTGCTGCATTATACACACTCTGTGATCTGCTTATGCTTAATCTTGGTTTGTCTCCCTTGACTAGATTTGTAGAAGATAAGGATTTTCGGATTTCTTTTTCACCTTTGTTCTCAATTACACTTGAAGGAGCTCCAGCACTAAGGATGTTTTCAATGAGATCCATTCCCAAATTACCATCCAAAAACTGGTCAACTTCTTGACTTGTGTTTGCATCCATGACTCCAGACTCATCAAACATTGAACCCTTCCCACTGTCAGTAGATAAGGATCTCTGCATGGCCTTTTTCCTTGTTTCTGGTGAGGCACTGACTGATTGTTGTCCACTCAGTAGACTATCAGTACTGTCACACGTTTGGAACTTTGGAGTTTCAGTGGCTTTTTCGCCGTCTTGTGTTTTACCAACTAAGGACTGAATCTCCTTTTCAGCTTTTGTGGATAGATCATTGATACTCAAACTTTTCCTGAATGATGGGGAATTCATATTTGATTCTAGAGCTTGTATATCTCTCAAAGTTTCTTTGACAGAGCTGACTTCGTGCTGTCTTTCATTTGATTTATTTAAGCTTGTGATTTCTATGTCAGCAACACTTGGGACATACAAAGGAATTGGGTCACTTATTTCAGACTTATCTAACCCAAAACTTCTTCGCAGATTTTGGACCTTTCTTGGCTCTCCACTTAAAAGTCCGGCTTTCAGTGAATTGGGCCGTCCTCTTCTCAAAATTTTAGTTCTTTTACTAACATTTAGACTTTTTTCAAACACATCAGATCTGTCCACACTAGAGTCTGACCCTAACTTTGAGCAGTTAACAGAAGAATCTGACAAACAAGATCTAACAGGTTCTCCACAAGTTGATGATCTAGTCCGATTGATTGCTCCATCTGAGCACACGGAGGACAGAGTTGTGTTGTCTGCCTGTGGCATGTCAACATCTTCTGAGCAGATAAAGCCTTCATTCAAAGAGTTCCTGTCATCACAGACTGAAATAATAGACTGATCTGGACCAAAGGTAAAGTTGGACTGATCTACGTCAGGTGAACCAACAGAGACATCTAAAGCTGTACTGGATGTGTTGACACAGTCTTGGTCAGGGCTATTAGCACCATCATCTTGATCCACCAGTCGCTGACCAATGCTTTCTGACAGTTGGGCATCTGCTGAGATTGCCATGGGCTGGAAAAATAATTGAATCAATCAAGAACTACACATAAACAATGTTTTTATTTTTTTTTACTTTATCTTGAAATAACAATTCAGACTTAAGGACAGATGATACAAATTTTTATCAAATATCTTGAAAATAACAACTTAAGTTATGTTTATATAAGTAAAATAAGTTTAATTGCATAGTTTTTAATTTTTCATTAGAAATTCACACAATGTAATTAAAATTAGATCTTCCATTCGCTCCACAGAGTAGGTCTCACTTTTCTGCAAGATCCATGGATCAAAATGAGGTCAACTTCTCTCTGTAGACGTTTCAATATAGTATATGCTGCTTCTAACCCTTTTTTTGTTTTTTAAAAATCTATGATGCAGATTCTTGTGTTAGTAAGAATTGGTTGACTTATAATTGATGCAAGTTCTTCTGTTTTGTTGTTCCTTTGTATCCTCTTACACACATAATACTGTTTAATAATATGAGTATTTTGATTTATTGCCAAATTTCCTATATGGACACATTTCAAAATCACAAGGATAGCATTGTATATAGGATCTCCCAAAGTTTGTGGTAGGATATAGATTTTTATCCAACAAGTTGTTCTTTTTATCCCCAAGCTTTGGCGAGGAGATAAAAACATATGAGTTGGATAAAAAAAATCATATCCCATCACAAACCATTGGAGATTCTTGTTATCATGTTTTACACATAGCTATAACATGTTTTACACTGTTTTATATACATGTATATAAATCCACAATATTTGACTTGATCAAATTCATGTAAAAACCATTATGACATCACAACTGTGGATATGAAAATGATATCCTATGAGCTTTATCCCCTGTATAAAGGAGTAAACATGCGATAAATTGAGATATAACTATATTTGTTCTCTGTTTACCTGGTTATCCCCCTTTCCTCCACTAAATCTTCTGAAAATTCCTTTACTTTTATTCTTCTTAGATGCATTAGGAACCGATATGCTGGAGCTTGATAACCTGTTGGGAAAGCATGATCAAAATGATATTTGTTGGATTGTTAAGCTTTGTGATGCTAGATAAATAAACAGGTAGATTCAAACCAGTCAGCACCATAGGTAAGATCTGTAGTCAAAGCATGGTGCAACATACTTCACTAATATAATTTTTTACGTTCATTTTCTTAGATCCAACATGGTAGTTTATACAAGATATCCATATCGAAGATGAATTAGTAATATGTTCTGTGAAGATTCTTTCCAGTTTGCATCATCCAATTTTAATTTTCATATTTACTCATGTTTTTAACAGCATATCAAGTTTTGGTAAAATATTGAAAATGCAAAACTACATATTTTTTATTGTACATGCATTTGTGTACATCATTTATTATTATGTCTTTATTATGTCTATATGAGATGGACTTCTTTACAGAGCATCATACATTAAGGTTCAATTGCTAACCATTTCATGTTTATTAACATTACCCTTTTGGTATTTTTTATTTCAAACTTGTATTTTTCTATTGGTTTGTACTATAAAAACTGTGACGTTGAATGCTGTTACGTATTTTCACTTACTTCCTTCCTTTCCTCGTGCTTGCTGGACTAAATAAGCCTAGCTTCTTTCTGGCAGTTTTGTTGTTTTGACAAGGAGTAGCACTAAAGGCCAGTTTGTTTTTGTTACTGAAGGCTATACTGGGTGTGTTTAAAGTACCTGCTCTCTTCATTTCTGTATCAGAAAATAATTAAAATGTTGAGAAACTAGAAATATGTCCACAGGACATGAATGCCCCGTCCAGGGTTCATTAGTAATGCAACATGAACATTTTTGTAAGTGTATGAAGTTTGATGAAAATATCTTGAATAGTTTCTTGAAAAACTGAGTTTTATACACAATAAATAGCAAGTCAAAGGCATTGGGAAGGTCAGCTTCAAGAAAAAAATGGACACAGTTGGACAATTCTCACCAAATAATGTATCAGTGCATAAGCTTACAGAAAAAATATCTTGAATAGTTTCTTTGAAACTGAGCTAAACACAGTTTTGGGAAAAGTGTGACATAGGTCAAAGGAAAAGTCAAAGTAAAAAAAATGTTGATGCAGTTGAGTAGTTCTCATCATTACGTGTAAGCATATGAAGTTTGATAAAAATGTCTTGAATAGTTTCTTTGAAAAATTTGAAGTCAAGGTCAAAGGGAAGGTCAAGGTAAAAAATGTTGATGCCATTGAATAGCTTTTATCAATATATAAGCATATAAAGGTTGATAAAAATATCTTGAATACATGTAGTTCGTTTGAAATTTGGCTCAACCTAAATTTGATGTCAAGGTCAAAGTCAAAAATGTTGATGCAGTTAAATAGCTCTCACCAATATGTATCAGCATGTTAAATTTGATTAAGATATCTTGAACATGTTGAATAGTTTCTTTGAAACTGAGCATAATGTTATTTTTAGAAAAGTGAGGTCAAGGTCACAGGAAAGGTCAAGGTAAAAAAAATGTTGATGTAGTTGAACAGTTCTCATCAATATGTTTAAGCAAATCAGGGTTGATAAAAATATCTTGCATAATTTCTTGAAACTAAGCTAAACTCAATTTTCAGAAAAGTGAAGTCAAGGTCAAAGAATAAGTTAAGATCAAAAAATGTTGATGAAGTTAAATAGTTCTTCTCATCAGCATGTATCGACATATAAGTTTTGATAAAAATATCTTGAATAGTTTCTTTGAAACTGAGCTAAACACTAATTTATGAAAAGTGAAGCCAAGGTCAAGGGAAGGTCAAAGTAAAAAAATGTTGATGCAGTGGAATAGCTCTCATCAATATGTTTCAGCATATGAAGTTTGATAAAAAAAATATCTTGAATAGTTTCTTTGAAACTGAGCTAAATTCAAAGTGTGACGGAAGAACAGACAGCAGGACAGAAGGATGGAATAATTGAAGGACGAAAAGATGGAAGGACATAAGACGGACATGACAAACACTATAAGCCCCGGCCATATTCATGGAGAGGCATAAAAACTACTGTGGAATCATTTTAATTTTAAATTGTGGGGGCTTATATTTCAGTGACAGTTCAAAAGAAGGGGTGGACTTAAGAGCCCTGAAAAAAGCCTTAAATTGAAGTTTTATAAAATATTTATTTCTTTCTATATAAAGCAGAGATCATAATTTACCAAATTTACCTGTCTGAAGAGTGTAAATGACTATTCTTATAAGCATAACTACTGTAAATCCCATGTGTCTCTCTCTCAAGTGTTAACATTATTAGCCTTAAATACCAGTAAATGTATATTTTAAGCAATCCTTGGTCCACAGACTTACCATTGATGTCTAATTTCTTGATGGTAGATGCTGGAGTGTAAGGGGTATTTGCAAGAGTTGCTTGATTAGGAAGATTTTTTAATATTGCTTTCCTGTAAGAGAAATTAACAAGTTTTACAGATGAAGCTTTATTTACTTAACTTTATACAATTAAGAACATTTTAGCCCAATATATTAATTAAGTACAAACTTTTTCGAAGCTGAGAAAGGCATTTCTCCTGAAGCTTTTCTTTTCCTGATAACCACTGGGGTTGCTGTAGCAAAATCTGTCTGCATGGGCTGCAAGTTACTAGAATTGGCCTTGTTGCTGATGTGGCTTTTGTTGCTATACTGACTCATGGTGCTCATGTTGCTGGACTGACTTGTATTGGACTTGCCATCAGTACTCCTCCTCCATTTAGTTACACTTTTAGCTATAGTGCTGATTACACCTAACAGTAACAAGAAATATCTACTGTAGATCACACAATTTTCGTGACACCTTTTTTTTTTTTTGCAAAATAGGCATTGGGTATTTATAAGTAAATTTTCACTAATTCTGTTTATTGCTATATTTAACCAAGCAGACCATCTCAGTCCCATTATTTTTAGATAATGAAAATGAAGTTCTTGCAAATAAAAGTGATTTACAGTACTCTATTTCAATAACATGTATATTACTAGAATACACTGATACAAGAACTAAAATGTGTGTCACTTTCATGGACTTTGTCATAATAATTACAATAGACAAGTTTAATTAACTTTATATATATATACATATTAGGGATGTCAACAAGTACCTGGTTAACCGGGTACTCGATCGAACGTCCGAGTATCGAATACTGAAAATGGTACTTGGTTACTCGGATGTATATTTTTTTTCTTATTTCAAAGTATATATTTTTATCAAAAAAATAACATAAATATGCATACGGTTAATAGCGTGTCATCATCTACACCTGTAAAACACGCATTATCGCCTGTGGCTGCGTATATATTAAGTAATTAGTGACCAATCACCTGGTACACAGCTGTTCTCGACTATTGTTGTCCTTGATTTTGGATGGCTTCAATGATTGTTTTCATTGTACATCGATTAAGTATGGTCTTTTATCTTCAAATCCTTTTTAAATTATTTAGTTAATATACGGCAGCGAAATTGGACATGCATAGAAATGCAGCCACCCAGTTCAAAAATGAATAAATATTTAGAAATAACTAAAGATTAAAAAAAAAAAATGTTGAAAGTCAGTTTGCATGTAGTTTTAGTGGTGTCCAGAAGAGTTTTAGTGTATACCATGGAAATAACCAACATACAAAAAAAAATTAGACTAGCAACAACGTCTGTTCCTTCTCTTTCGCTAGCCTTTTCATCACAAACCTGCGTAACAGCTTGTCCTCCTTTTGCGTTGATCAAATAGATCCTAAACAAGAACTGTAAACCATTTGTAATTTTTGATGTATTAATTGTGTCTTTGTGTTCATTTGATAAATAAATTTAGTACCAAAAATCATTTCCATTGGAATCTATGTTTAGGCCAAACAAAAAAATATGTGTGGTTCCGGTTACACTTCTAAAAAAATTAGGGTAGGTAGGTAGGGATTTTTTTTTTTAAACAAAATGATTTCTTAATTTTTTCTAAATAATACCTATCACTGCTTTGCAAATGGCATTTAGATGTGGTGTGATAATATACTAGTCAATATTGGTAGGGGACACCTACATGCTAGCTTGCTTTGGATTTAACACTATTAAACACTTACACTATGTTTTGCAAGGAGGCCGTCATTGCTGAAACTAAAACTTAAACTGGAGCCATTGATGGAAATCGGAGGAAATTCCGGAAAAAATATGAAAATTGCCAAAAAAAAGTTTGGGGTCGGCGGTATAAAATAGGGAAGGTCGGGTAACCTGAACCACCAATTTTTTTTTTATTTGGCCTTATATATATCTATAAACGTTATAAAAACAGCTTTGGGGTTTAATACATAGCTTAACGTGGCTTAAGAAAATTAATACATTTGTATTTACATTTTACCAAGTACCCGGGTACTCGATCGGAAAAACGTCCGAGTAACCGATTATCAAAAATTAACCAATTTGACATCCCTAATACATATATATATATATATATATATATATATATATATATATATATATATATATATATATATTTGTGTTTAATGCAAAAATTCTTATTTCATCATTTGAACACCATCAAATGCTACATCTCACTTTGATAAATATATTTAAGATATTATGTAATCTAAAAGAAAAAATCTGACCATTTGAGCAAAACTGATTTACCTCAAATGATTAAACAAAAAACTCTTTGTATCATTATCAAGTAGGGTTGGATACTATTTGAGATGAAATAGTTTGTTACCATACAGTATTTTTTAAATGATACGATACTTTTTAACGATACCTATATCTTATGATCAATGTATTTGATATATAATAAATATGGTTTCAGTACATACATTAACCTATTTATTAATGACTTTAAAACTTCTTACTTTATTTACACTTTTTTTTTATAAGACATCAACAAAAAAATTTAGAAATATTATCCAAAATAAAATAAGGTACATGTATAATTTTTGCAATGATGAAATTTGACATAACCCCTTCAAGCTGCTATCATGTTTATGGTGAGATGCTAAAAGATGCAGATACAGTAACACAGATTAAGAAAAACTTTTTTTAAGCATAGTAGCATTTTAATTACAGTCAAACCTCGTTATCGCGAACTCATTGGGACCGAGAAGAAACTTCAAGATATCCCCGGATTCGAGATATTCAGGGTAAAATACTTAAAGAATAAGGGATTGGGACTTCCAAATCACTTCGACATATCCATGGTATTTGAGATATCAGTGTTCGAGATACTGAAGTTCAACTGTATTTGAATCTGTTATCATTTATACAAAGCAATGTCAATGTGCATTTTACTGAAAATTAAACATGTCAAATATTAATTGAAAAGTTAAGCAATTCACATCACAAAGCAAGGCCCAGTTTGCCTTTTTTTTGTAATTTATTATAACCTTACAATTAGATCTTGCCATTATCATGGTTATGTTTATTCAAAAATATTTAGTTTTGTTCATATAACTCAAATGCATTAAAATATATGAAAGAAAACAGTCTTGTATATCAGTATGAAATGAAACAGTATTTTACCTGTAAGTCTACAACAGCTGCTCGGTACAGTATGAATACTGAGTACCAGTGTCTAACCCTATTAACAAGTGTAGTAATCTAACTTTTGGGGGAGATCTTCTATTTCTAATATTTGAGAAATTAATAGATCCAAAGAGTCTTGTTTCCTTTATGGATACTAGACTGTATCTTCCAGTGGAACAAACAGGAATGAAATGCTATAATTTTTTTATATATATGTCTAAGAAGAGGGGACAGTTACCAATGTATAAAAAAATAAGGGGAATTTCCTCCAATGGAAAACACAAAATAGTAGTAGTTCATGTATATTTATGATTTTTATACCCAGATGGTACAGGCAAAATGAAAACTCTAAATTTCAGCTAGTGAATAGTGGTCTAGGTGTATTTTGAGCTTTTTAAACATTTGACATTATTACCTTGAAATGACCCTGATCTTTTCCGTCGTTTCTCTTTCTTTTTAAGATCCCTAGACTCCTCCAGTGTATCACAGCTTGCATCCAACTCATCATCAGTTCCAAAAATCTCTGTGATGAGAGAAGCTTTCTCATACACCTCAGGTGATACCATGCCTATCATAGAAGCACTTCTGATTAAGACCTCCACAATGGCTGTCTGAACTTGCAGTAATTTCTCCTCTGAAGAATTCATTTTTTCTGTCTTGTTGTTTAGATGCATGATGTTTGGTGCCAATACTACTGCCAGATTAGGGGCATCCATTTTGTTTTGCTCTGCACAATTTGCCACATCTGACAGCAAAAGCATGACGTAGCGGAGCGTGCTGAGATGTTCCCCTGGTAACAGTAGACAGAGAGACAGAACAGCCTGGGTGGAAACATCCGATTGGTCAATGTGATAACATTTGATGAAGGAGTCATGATAGGCACTGGTCAACAAAGGATCAGGCAGCTTCCGGAAAAACTGTTTGATCAAACCTGTCACATCATAAACATTAGCTCCATGTATTCCCTTTCCATTCTCAATTTGTTGCTGGAAACAAAAAAATATATGATAATTTTTTGTAGTTAATAACAAGCCTGAACTTCTTTTCAGAAATGTTTCCTATTATAGCCCTGCTGTTCTTCATAAGCAGACCCCCCATATATATTATATTCCTAGGTGGCTCTAAATTCGCTCTTGAGTACATCTTGACCTCTGATTTTAACAAGAGGAATATAAATAAGTTATTTAAAAAATTGAAATAAGAAATGTTTTATATTGAAAAGTATATTGCAAATATATAAAAAAGATAAAATAAGCAGATTTTTTCATCAGCTTACTTTTTTTTCTTGAAATGAATTTGATAATTCCACTAGAATTACGCATGTGTAGGGGGACATTTTCAACCATGTCAAAATAAAAGTCAAATTTACGGCGATAATACCTTGTACACAGAATATCTTCATTCACTACTGTTTAGGAAGGATAAAATTAACATATAAAAGTATTTTAATGCACATTATGTCTAAAATGAAAGAAAAATTGGAATTTATTTCTTCTCATATTTTGAACGTAACGTCTGTCAGACTCAATACACCGGGTACATTGTTATAAAATGGGCCATTGTTTATGCAAACTATTTTATTTTTCTTGTCTACTGATAGTAAATTTACCTGTTTACCAATTAAGTGATCGCAGATTCAACAGAAAAGCACGTGTGCTTAGAAATTAACAAATCTGTGGGATGCTTCCTGTGTCTGTCATGGCAAGTGGGCATTACGTTCTATTTTAAGAATGGAGCTCAGAGATCCTTCTTCTTATACATTTGACTTAAACATTAATAAAATATTTATTTTTGACTTGATTATCTATTCAAAGATTTTTTTGTCCTATTTAAGTCAAAAATCATATACACATAAAGAAATCTTAGAAAAAAACGAGTCTACAGTATTCTTTATTTGTCCTCCCAGATGTACTCAAGAGCGAATTTAGAGCCAGGTAACACTTTGACCATTCATTGTGGCCCCACCTTATCCCTTGGGGTCATGATTTGAACAAACTTTAATCTGCTCTACCTGAGGATGCTTCCATATCAATATAACTAATCCTGCCCAAAGTTCTGAATAATTTTTTAGCAGAAAGTGTATTTACTCTCTGATTTTCAAACCAAATGAATGCAAATTTTGCTTCTCAGCAAAAAGCTAAATGAGCATTTTTTAATCTAAAGAGCTAGGTTCACTTTATGCATAAAATGGCCCTGTAGATATACCGATTTATTGACTAACACCTTATGTTCCATTTTGAACATCAAGATAAAGTAGAGACTTGGTGCTTTCATTTCCTGTTAAAATTTTTCTCCTTTAACTCCAGGTCTTGGAAAGCAAGCTTTATGGAATTGCAATGTTCTTGAATTTTAAGGAAAACAGGCATATTTAAGTACTTTCAGAGAAGAAAAATAATATGAGCGCATCCTCTGATCTAAAAAATAAAACGTTTTGTAATCCTCAGAAACGGTTCTATCAGTAAATAATTACATATTTTAGATCAGAGATTGCGCTGTATATTAAATATCGAAAAATAGCTTTAAAAATTGGCTGTTTTTGTAGAATTGTTCAGGATATGAGGAAAATGATGCATTTCATGACGTCATAATGCATTGACTAGCCAGAAAATTACGTCATTTTTGGTAGATTCGCAATCGCCAAATGTCTAAATGAAATTTAATGCATTGTCAACTAAAACTAAGCAGTTTCAGTTTTTCAGAAATTCACAGGGCGAAAAAAGGCCCTTAGTGAACCTTGTTCTTTATTTGCTGTTTTGCCATTTTAGTATATGGCATAATTACTGACTATTGGTCAGAAATCTATTTGAATTTGACTTTTATTTTTCTCTGAGTAAAGTGTACTAAAAGAAATAAATTACACAGATAGTTCCTGCATTTAGTAAAATCCAATTAAAAATGTCAATAAGTTCTTTTGTCTTTATTTGATTGTAACTGAAAATTCTTTGAACAGAATAACCATGCCGTAGACAATATTACCACATGCAAACAAGCTTTAAGTATATAACGTAATTGTACCTACCGCATGATTTAACTCAAAATCCTTGTTTGATTTCTTTGAACAGAAAAAAGGGTGGGGTCACAATGGGGGATCAAAGTTTTACATAGGGATACATAGGAAATAAACTTGAAAAATTTTCTTCTTTCTTCTCAAGAACAGCAAAGCCTTGTTATGTCATACTGATATGGAAGAATTCTCCGATAGTGTAGATTCAACTTTGTTCGAATCATGACCCCCAGGGTTAGGGTGGGTCCACAATGGGCGATCAAGGTTTTACATAGGAATATACAGGAAAAAACTTTAAAAATCTTCTTCTCAAGAACAGCAAAGCCATGTTTTGTCATATTAATATGGAAGCATCCTCATGTAATGTAGATTCAAGTTTGTTCAAATCATGACTCCTGGGGTTAGGGTGGTGCCACAATGGGGGATCATAGTTTTACATAAATATATATAATAAATAAACTTGAAAAATTTTCTTCTCAAGAACAGCAAAGCCATGATTAGTCTTATTGCTATGGAAGCATTCTCAGGTAGTGTAGATTCAAATTTGTTCATATCATGGGTAGGTTGAGGTCAGATTGGGGGATCAAATGTTTTACATAGAAATACATAGGAAAAAACTTTTAAAATCTTCTTCTCAAGAACAGCAAAACCATGTTTTGTCATATATATGGAGGCATCTTCAGGTAGTGTTAATTCAAGTTTGTTCAAATCATAACCCCCCAGGGGTAGGGTGGGGCCACAATGGGGGATCAAAGTTTTACAAAGGAATATATAAGAAATAATCTTCAAGAACAGAAAAAACCATGTTTAGTCATATTGATATAAAAGCATCCTCAGGTAGTGTAGATACAAGTTTTTTCAAATGATGACCCCCCTTGTGTGTGTGTGTGGGGGGGGGGGGGGGGTAGGGGGGACCACAATGGGGGATCAAATTTTTAACTAGGGAATATGTAGGAAAAAATCTTCAAGAACAGAAAAGCCATGTTTAGTCATATTGATATAAAAGCATCCTCAGGTAGTGTAGATACAAGTTTGTTCAAATGATGGCCCCCCTTGTGTGTGTGTGTGTGTGTGGGGGGGGGGGGGGGGTAGGAAGGGGACCACAATTGGGGATCAAATTTTTAACAAGGGAATATGTAGGGAAAAAAAATCTTTAAAAATCTTTTGCTCAAGAACAACCATTTGTTATATTGATCACTCCAGTCCATTACGAAAAACTGTAATATTACAGTTTTCTGTAATATAAGATTTTATATTACAATTTTTCATAATATATCTAAATTATGAATAAAAATTGTTATATTATGGAAAACTGTAATATAGATAGTTTTGTGCAAATATTAAATTAAGCCTTATAAATGCTTCATTATGGTTTATTTTAGTTCCAGACTTCTGTTTCAATTGTTTTCATGGTGCAGGGTAAGAAATAGTCCAAAATTATTGCTTATTTTTCACTTTCTTTGACATAGTCAGGGGTTCAAAATTCCTCAAGCCCGACGTCCCAGACTAACAAATTCCGGATCCGGACTCGGCATTTAGAATCGCCAAAAGTCCAGGGACTTGGCAATGTTTCTTGTTTATCTTTTATTTAAGTTAAGAAAAAAGTTCGTAAAACTAAAAATAAAGCAAATTCTCAAATGTATTGAATAAAAATGTGGATTTTTTGGCGTTAATATACCCACAAAACATTACGAACGTCTCAAAAATACAATCCGTCTTTTTATGTTCCGTTGCGGTTAGACACCTGCTTTTACGCAATTTCTCATGTTTCCTCCCATATGACATGAGTTTGTTAAATTTTGGTTTTACCAGTAAAGGAATGAGAAATAAAAGACCCCGTGAGGAACATGAAGCTGGGGATCAAAATAACAATTCCAAGGACGGAACCTATGACAAGAAGAGAGTTCGCGAATTCCAAAGCCACTGGCGTGATGATAGGCCGTGGCTTGATTACAGTGACAATACGAAAACGATGTTTTGTTCATTTTGTCAAAGTTTTCCGATATTTAATGATGGTTTAAGTAAATATAATTTTATCTATCATGAAAATATGGACTCAGAAATTTCTTCCTCGGACTTGCCTAAAATTTACTCTTTAAGTCCTGGACTTGACCATGATAAAAAAAATTTTGAACCCCTGCATAGTGCATGCTTTGGATGTCAATATCTCCCAAAGATAAATTTTTCTGGGATTGGCACTAATTTTCTTCTGTAGTTTGAAGTAGACCCAGTGACCCAATACTTGTCTTATGTCTCGTCCTTCCTAGTTTTGCTCCAACCATCATGGTTCTTTCATAGTGTAACTAATGCACTAATGATTATCCAGCTGATAATCTTGTATAAAACCAACGTAAAGGCTTAGATAAGATGCATGATACTCCTTAGGTATCTACTTTACTTCTTATTCTTATAGTTAGTGATAGTACTGGTCCTGCTGTGAGGTAGATGCAGATTTGATGAAGCATTAGATTTATTTTTACAATGGAGGAGATAACTCTTACTTACACTATATTATGGAAAATAGTAATATTACAGTTTTTTTATAATGTACTGGACTGTTGATATGGAAGCATCATCAGTTAGTTTAAAATTCAACACCCCCCCCCCCCCCCCCCATTTAAACTTTTCAATACTGAACTAATTTGTGCTTTTTCCTAAGCAATGTGCTCAGGTGAGTGATGTGGCCCATGGGCCTCTTGTTAAAATATTTATTTAGGTGAGCATGTAAATTATGGAATTTTACTTTCATTAATCCCCCTCAATTTTTCTTTTTAATTTCTGTAAACCATTTAAGAAAAAAAAAGTGTTGGCCTTACCTGGAGCTCTGCATGCCTTTGCTCTTCTTAAGAAGAAGATTTTTTTCCTATATATTCTTATGTAAAACTTCGATTGTCCATTGTGGCCCAACCCTATTCCTGGGGGGTCTTGATTTCTACACTATCTGAGGATGCTATCATAGCAATATGACTAATCATGCCTTTCCTGTTCTTGAGCAGAATTTTTTTTAAAGATTTTCTCCTGAATTCCAAGAAGTTAAACTTTGACCACCTATTGTGGACCCATCCTAACCCTTGGGGTCAAGGTTTTAAAAAAAAACCACTTAATAGTAACCTGAGGATGCTTCAATATGACTTATGCCTTTGCTGTTCTTAAGAAGAAGATTTTCAGATATTTTTTTCATACATACATTCCATGTAAAACTTTGACCATCCAATGAGAGCCCACCATACCTCCAGGGGTCATGATTTGAACAAACTTGAATCTACACTACCTGAGGATGCTACTATACAAATATGATTACTCATGACCTTAACAATCTTGAAGAGAAGATTTTAAAAGATTTTTCCTAAATATTCCTACGTAAAACTTTAATTTCCTATTGTGGCCCAATCCTAGCCCCAGGGGTCATGATTTTAAAAAAAAATTGAATCTACACTATGCAATGAAGCCTTCACATAAGTTTCATCTTTTCTGGTCCAGTGGTTCTTGACAAGAAGATTTTTCTAAGATGCCATTAAATTTTCACTAATTCTTAATTATCTCCCCTTGAAAGAGGGCATGGCCCTTACATTAAAAAAGAAAAATCCCCTTCACCCAAGGATGCTTTGTGGCAAATTTGCTTGAAATTGGCCCAATGGTTCTTGAGAAAAAGTTCAAAAACTGAAAAGTTTAGAAGACATGACAGATGGACACTAGACACTCTTCCATCAGAAAAGTTCACTTGAGCCTTTGCTCAGGTGAGCTAAAAATTGATTAAATGATGCCAACCGTCTTTTATTTTAATGAGTTACCTTGAGCTGCTTTTGCCGACTAACAGCCCCCGACTTTCGGAACAGTCCTTCTTGTTCAATGTTTTCATGAATCAGGGATGCTGCATCCACTAGAAACCTAAAGAACAAAATTTATTCCACTCAAATTAGCTGTCAAAATTTCAGGAATTCCATTACAGTGGAGCTTCAGATATCCAGACGCTCCAGCTTGAGGACAATTTTTTGTGGAAATGGAATTTTTTAACATTATTTTGTCTTGTTTATTCAGAATTCCACATTCCGGATCAGGACAGTTCAATTGTCACCATTAAAGCATTTTCATGTTATGTTTCGGTTCATTTATCTGGTAATTTTTCATCGCTCTGTCAACTTTGCTCAAATTTCTTGATCTGGGTGTTAATTGTTGCAAAATCACCCGTGACCTGTTATGCTGTTACACTGCAATGTTAATATAGGTCGATAGGTATTCACAAGACTCTCGCTTCTCTGAACTTTGTCCAGGCCCTTTAAAGCTTGACTTACTTAATGCATAGTTACAGGGGTGTGCATTTACAAAAATTAGTTACTAGCCCATCGGGCTAGTGGCAGTAACAAAGTTACTAGCCCGAGGTTGCCAGTCACTGGCCCATTAACTACCGAAAACAATATATGTATAAGTATAACAAAAAGGTAAAAAAAAAACATTTAAGTTGAAATAAACTAGAGGTACTGTGAGCACTGAGCTCACTAAATAATACCCCCCGCTTCCCATATAATTATAATGGCAAAGTCCATGTTTTGCTCTGGGAAACCCAAAATAAGTGTCAGATCAAAAAGTAAAATAGGAGGTGCACAATGGCAATATGTAACAAAGATTCTGTGAAAGTCTCATAAAATTTCATTCAGCGGTATAAGAGGAGTTGCAGATAAGAGATAGGTACCCAAAAGCGTAACAGACAGACAGACGGACGAACGTACAGACAGACAGACGGACGGATACCCCGATCACTATATACCCTCCCACTTTTCAAGCGGGGGGTATAATAAAACAAATAATGGTTTTTGTCAGGTACTTCTCCCTATTTTTATCTACTATAATTGTCACTGAAACGACTGGCAATAGTAACACACAATACATATAGGTTAAAATGAATTAAGATTATGATTTTGCAACAAAGTTAATTCGTACATCAATTCAGTCAACGTAAATATATGTATACTTCCGTTTTAGATTTACTAGCCCGACGGGCTAATGCAGTATAGATTTATGATAGCCGACCTCTAAAATTGGTAGCCCCGGGCGTCGGTAATTTCACACCCCTGAGTGAGAAACAAACACTTACTTTGGAACATATCCACAGTCTGCAATGTATACACATGGCACTAAAGACAGGTAGTTTCCAAATATATCCCCATGGCCATCTCCCTAAAAAAAATGTTATCAGTATTAAACCAAACTGTGGATTTTCTTTCTTTTAAATTCTCACAAAATCTTCTCCAATTGTGTTTGCATCATAATTCAAGTAGAAATAATTACTTTAAACCAAACGCATTCAAAGGTCTGTGTGTCAAAACACTTAATTTTAAATATAGATGGAAGTGTCCTTCATTGTGCAGTTGGCATATTAATTTTATCTAGTTTTAACTGGATATATACAGTATACCATATTTTTTTTTTGGATTGATTGGCTGTATGAAAATGCAAAGATTATCTGAAAGAGTTATAGGAGTTAATACTTAGTGGATGTACACACACATGCATGTGGTGCCACCTCAGCACCAATGGCTACATTGGCATTGGTTATCAACTATTATGCCCCTGGAATGTAGCATTTTGGCCTAACTGTTTATTGCAAAAACTTAATAGTGTAAGAACTATGCACAAGAGAGCATTTAAGTATCTGCTAAGAGGCAAGATAGGTAAGCTAATAAAGCTTCTGTCTCTACTTCTAGGGGACTGGGTATGGATACTTGGCCACATTTCTCCTTACCAAGACTTGGGTGAGAAACGCTTTCAACTTGACATATAGTATCCGGCCATAAGTGAGTCATACTTTTTTTTTCTCTATATCAGGGTTTTCCTTAAGACCCGGGGCGGGGAATTTCCCTGCCTATAATGATATAAACCCCCAGTTATTCTGGTATTCCCCCTCAACCCTCTGTTAGGAGAGGAAGCCCAAAACCCCCTTCTACTTTTTAAATGTCCTCAGCTTTTTCAGTTCTTATGGACAACTCTGCTATATATTTCAATTATGGTTGTAATGTACCATTTGATTGGCTGAAAAAATTAGTTTTATAAATCCAAATAAATTGTACCTCTGTTGCCTACATCAAAATATGACTGATGTCAAAAACGTATCAATCCGCTTAATATATTGTTGAACAATTTGAAGTCATTTTTGAGGGGAAATTGTTTCCTTTTTTACACATAAGGAAATTAAATTAATCAGAAGTCTATGATGAGACTGCATCTCTACTGGTGTTTACTTATGATAAAGAAAGATGTATATTAATAAAGTCTACTTGTATTTGGAGAAAGGCCGATGAGAAGTCATGACTACCACATACAGCGACAGCAATTTATTGGGATCCATGCCCCATTTCATAGCAGCAGTTGTGTGTGGCATGTGCCATACATGTGTACTTAAAAATAATGAATGCAACATTTATCTGAAAGTTTCCAGGGGGACATACCCAAGCAGATTCCTATAGTATATACACCAGTCTAGACGAACTCTCAAAACAGCGTGAACGCTGAAAACGAAGTCTTTGTCTCCATCATGCATTGCGGCAAAATGGATACATGGCATATCCGAAGTAAAAAGAATTGATTGTCATTCGCTTTCTCCTAATATACGGCCGCATAATGGCTGTATTTAGTATATTGTGACTTTATTTTAATTTTTGTCGAATGAATAATTACACTTGTTTCATTATTTTTGTGGATACTGACTTATTTATTGCTTCAAACCTTTGCATAATAGTGATTTGGATATTATATATATATGAAATCAAATTCATTACTGCCAGTAAGAATAATTTTCCTAATTAATTCATTGTCACCTTGATTTAAATTTTATGTAATTCCTGCAATTGAGATGCCTTTATTTGTTTTGAAGACACCCAGCATGCCCAGATTGTATTTATTTTAAACAGAAAATGCACATTTTTCACCACAGAGGAGAGACATCAACAGGTTCAATTTTAGAAGACCTCTGGTGATTAACATGAGATCTTGTGTCTTGTGACCTTATTTTTTAAAAGAGTGATTTTTTAAGTTTTCAAACTAATAGATAATAGTTAAAAATATGTTTTTATGGATAGATCTGTTCACATAAAAAATTGGTAAATAACAATGGCAAGAACTTAAGCTTTTAATTTAGATGTTGACACAATTACAATCCGGAAATGATAATTTGTGTAAAATTCAGTCAAGTTTGTAACAGTTACAATTAATATATATTGTTCCATTTTGCCATATTTCCCTTTTATTACGCATTTTTACTTCTCAAATCTGTAATTGATCTGACTAGAAACATCAAATTTGAAAATAAAATATCTCCTATTTTGCAAATAGAATCTAAAAACTGACAAATATGATCTATTCTGAAGACTTTTATGTAGCATTTCAGGGTACTGGCATGATTTCTATATGTTCCAAAACTTTGCACGAGCAGTTTTTGTAGACCCATGATTTTTGCCGAAAAATCGACATTTTTGTGTGTGTGTGTGCATGCATGGACCCTATTTTCAACGTCTTCTTCAGATTCAATTTCTTACTTCTGGTAACTCTGTTTTTGGAGTTCGTCTAGACTGTTCACACCTCTAGCCCTAATATCGAGCACACATTCACATTTCTCCTTTTTAATATAGAAAAGGGTAGTCAAATAAAAAAGTAGGTGAATCCCTGGAGTGGAAATTTGGCAATAAGGCAAGTTTGGTGGCTAGAACTATAAGCTACATCATTCAGTTGGTTGAGCACTGATTTTAAGAGTTCTGGTAACCTCATCTGAGATTTGGCTCAGGAGGAATGTGGCGGTCAGACGGGTTCGATCGCCGGTGGCCAGAGACCTCAGTTGATAGAGCATCTGACTAGAGATTCAGGGGGCCCGGGTTCGAATCCCGGTCTGGTCCGTCGCATTTTTTCTCTTCTCCTGTTACAAAGGTATTACTGGCAACAATCCAAATATCCAGTCGAGCCGAATATCAGCCAAGATATATATATATATACAGGGTCATGCCTAAATTTACATACATTTTTGAATCACAGTCTTGTTATTACATTTTCTTGTAGAAAATTCTACGTTTGTTATGAAATGTAATATTTAAATGCATCCACCAGTTCTATATAACAATTACGCCAATATACATGTTATAGTAGCCTATTTAAAACAAAAAAATCAAACAATAGGAAAATACAGTGTTGTACGAACCTGATTTTTCAAACAACCTTGTCGTTTCAACTTTTTGCCTTTGGGTACCTTTATTCCAAGTTCTCTTAAATCTTGCTTGACAAGAGCTTGAACATTTTCAAAGCTATCTATTTGACTAATAAGCTTCATCGATATTTCCATTTTCAGCTCCCGTCCATGTCGGCCATATTCGCTTCAAAAGTCGCTCCGCGCAATATAATTGGTCAGAAAATATTACGTCAAATTTGAAACAGAAAGTATGGAGGGCATTAGGTTACATCTACTGAGCTAGGCCTTTAACTTACATTAACGAGTAATTTTGTTCAAATTGCTAATCAAAATTTTTCATCCAAATACAACATGCTTTATAAAGACTTTTTTTTAAGTTTCGGGTGACAGGATGTTTCGCACCCATGCATGGTTCGCGCTGGTATGTTTCGTTCCCATTCCTTTTCGCACTCAGATGTTTCTGAGTTCGCTGGATGTTTCGTTCCAGGTATAAATATTCGAAACACGTACTGGCTTTCCTAGAAATAAAAAAAAAATAATATTAAAAAATTGTCTGAAGTCTGTAAATTACTATTATTATGCTGAGAATCAAGAAAAGTTCAGCGTAATCAACATAAATCTGAATCTAATTCATCAGCAGATTCAGCCATAATAATTAACAGTGTCATCCACAAAAAAAAAAAAGAACCGATATTTAAATTAATTGCATGAGTTATTTATTCTCAGTGGCGCTAGTAATACTTTTTTATCCCACTACGAGTGTATTCTTGTTTAGTAAAAATTCTTCAAGATCAATTTATAGAATTTGTTGGAGAAAAAAGTGAAAGTTTTTTTTTACCCCGTCTTACTCCGACATTACAACTGAAAAAAATATGTCGACATGCCATTCATTTTCAACATAGACTTATTAACTTTTTTGCATATTTTGAATATATTGAAAAGAATTACCACTTATTCCTTTAACATGCATCATGGTCCATTTACCATTCCGCGATACCATATCAAATGCTTTTTTAAAGTCAATGAAGGCACAGAATAAACTTTTATTCCTACGCATTAAGAAATTTATTTTTTAAAAAAATGCAATGCCAAGGTATGATCTTGTGTTGAATAAATTTACCTGAAACCTGCTTGATTTTCTTTAAGTAGATTGATTTCATCTGCATAATCTTCCGATCTATTATTTAAAATATAAGTGAACATTTTTCCCAAAGTGGGGGGACCGGGGGGGGGGGGGTCCAATAATTTTGTCGATATATAGCATACTATTGAAAAAAATATGAATGTGCCCACTCAGTAATTACGTCTGACGACGCCCCCTTTTTTTTGCTTGTCAATGAATATTTGTTTAGTAGTGCCCCCACCCCAACAAAAATCAAATCTAATAATGTTTGCATGGATGCCCCCCCCCCCCACTCCCACCCAACTGAAACTGCATCCTACGGACCTCTCCTAAGCAACTAAGTAATGTTATTGGGTGGTAATTATCAGGATTCATGGGATCACTTTTGTTTTTATTTGTTGTTTTAATTAAACCAATGAACAATTCTTCTGGAACGTTAACGAGTTCACTTTTATGTATATAATGTCAAAAAATTTCAAGCAGACTGGCATAAATATAGATAGCGTTAATATGTTCATTCAAGATACTATCGATTCCCGGAGATTTGCTTTTTTTTTTTAATTTCTTACAGTTCTATTATTTCATCTGTCATTAATTAGAACTAAAAGTTTTTCGGTTACTTAACATGGTTGCCCATGTCATATGCGATGTATTACAGTATACAGTACATGGATATTCACAGTATTTTTGTTACAGAACGGTTTAGCGCACATCATAAATATACCCTAAAACCTTGAAAATTAGCCGGATTCAATAATAAGCCGGTTTTGAAAATAAGCCACCTATTTCTTGCATTGAAAATTACTCAAAAATAAGCCTGATTTGAAAATAAGCCGGTAATGATAGTTCCATTTAGAACACAGTGTTATTTTTAATTACAATATATTTTATTTTATTATAAACATTCTATGACATTAATAATTTTATCCAACAAAGCACAAGATATTAAAGCACTATTATTTTCTTTTTAGCTCACAGAAATCTTGACATTCATTACATGTCGTCTTTATCCTCGCAGAAAAAAAATTATTTCAACAATGCACGAGAAACTGTTGAACTTCAGTTTCATAAAATCGACTTAAATCTTTATTTAGCAACGGTAATCATGACTGTGTGCATCGCGGTAATCTCTTATTTTCAACAGAGCTCGAGTTATTTTAATAATTAAGTTTTAACAAAGTCGATATTTCTTTTGGACGAAGGTTATAAATCGACCCCATTTATATCAATGAAAATAATCAAAGCCATTAATAATAGGGGTGATGAGAAAATTATTAAACAAACATGTACACTCCTTCACAACAATGGCTTTAAGTGGGACGTATACGAGGGTGTTTACATGAAATTTTCACTGAGATATTTAAAATCAAAATAAACTTATAAATTTCTTCTTTTTTTTTTTTTTGAAAACCGAGTGTCAGACTGATTTGATACATTACGCAAGCACGGGGCAAACGAATGTGTAAAAGTCTATAAATAACATCGTGATATGGCGGCTTGAATATGCTGCTAAAATTAATTTTAACTCGCTTTCCAATATAATTTAACCATCAACAGATTAAAAATTTAACATTTTCAACAAGTTTAAGTTCTTATCATAATTTACTAAGGTTTTAAATATAGCGGTAAACAACAAGAAATTGTCTATGTCTGTTGGTAATGCTACAGATGTCAGATAGCCGCGCATATTATACTCAGCCAAATGTGGCAGTTCAAAATCGATCGATTATATTAGTTTATTGTTTAGATCATAAGCCGTGATTATGCTCTCGTCGCTTACCGGTTTTTGGTTTTGATAATAAGCCACGATTTGAAAATAAGACGGTTTTGAAAATAAACCCCCATTTTCTTACCAAAACTTAAAATAAGCCGCGGCTTATTTTCAAGGTTTTAGGGTATGTGTAAATATTCATTTATTCCTATTTATTTGTGCAATTGAACAATGCCTCAGATTCATGATTTTAAAA